>NC_135418.1:8561595-8566595 GCF_051991245.1 Festucalex cinctus | reverse complement strand
CAGAAAGAGTTTCAATACCCACCTCCGGCAGAACTTCTCCCTTTTCTCGGGGGAGGCGGGGGACATTGAGTCTGAGTGGGCCATGTTCCGCGCCTCCATTGTCGAGGCGGCCGATCGGAGCTGTGGCCGTAAGGTGGTCGGTGCCTGTCGCGGCGGCAATCCTCAAACCCGCTGTTGGACACCAGCGGTAAGGGATGCCGTCAAGCTGACGAAGGAGTCCTATCAGGCCTTTTTGGCCTGTGGGACTCCAGAGGCAGCTGATGGGTACCGGCTGGCCAAGCGGAACGCGGCTTTGGAGATTGCTGAGGCAAAAACTCGGACATGGGAGGAGAGGTGAGGCTTCGAGGAAATTCTGGTACACCATCCAGCGTCTCAGGAGAAGAAAGCAGTGCACCATTAACACTGTCTATAGTGGAGATGAGGTGCTGCTGACCTTGACTCAGGACGTCGTGAGTCGGTGGAGGGAATACTTCGAAGACCTCCTCAATTCCACCAACACGTCTTCCTTTGAGGACGCAGACTCTGGGAACTCTAGGGTGGACTCTCCTATCACTGGGGTCGAAGTCACTGAGGTGGTTGGAAAGCTCCTCGGTGGCAGGGCCCCGTGGGTGGATGAGATCCGCCCGGAGTTCCTAAAAACTCTGGATCCTGCCCCAAGTGGAGGAGTTCAAGTATCTTGGGGTCTTGTTCACGAGTGAGGGTAGGATGGAGCGGGAGATCGACAGGCGGATCGGTGCAGCGTCTGCAGTGATGCGGACTCTGTATCGGTCCGTCGTGGTGAAGAAAGAGCTGAGCCAAAAGGCGAAGCTCTCGATTTACCGGTCGATCTACGTTCCAACCCTCATCTATGGTCACGAGCTGTGGGTCGTGACCGAAAGAACGAGATCCCGGATACAAGTGGCCGAAATGAGTTTCCTCCGCAGGGTGTCCGGGCTCTCCCTTAGAGATAGGGTGAGAAACTCGGTCATCCGGGAGGGACTCAGAGTCGAGCCGCTGCTCCTCCGCGTTGAGAGGAGCCAGCTGAGGTGGCTCGGGCAACTGGTTCGGATGCCTCCTGGACGCCTCCCTGGGGAGGTGTTCCGGGCATGCCCCGGGGTCGACCCAGGACACGCTGGAGAGACTATGTCTCTCGGCTGGCCTGGGAACGCCTTGGGATCCCGCCGGCGGAGCTGGTTGAAGTGGCTGGGGAGAGGGAGGTCTGGGTTTCCCTCCTAAAGCTGCTGCCCCCGCGACCCGACCTCGGATACGCGGTAGTAAATGGATGGATGGATACTAATACTCTAATATTTAGGGATGTAACGATAAGGCAATATCGTGATATTGTGATATTAAAACTGCCACAATATCGTTGTCGTCATGTTCGCAATATTTAAAAGGAACACATTTGTTAAAAAAGAAAGTCATGTTGATTTCCATTTGTTCAGTTGTAGCACCCTCTAGTGGCTAGTTAAGTAGTGCAATTTAATTTTCATTAGGGATGTTTTGGCCTTTTATGTTTAAAATCTATGCTAATTGTCAGATGAAGGGGAACCTAATTTGCTTGTGAAGCTTGTATTAGCATTAAGCGCCTCAATATTGTTATTAGAGATTGTAGGTGGTTTTTATGCATTGCTGTAATGTACAAAAGCACAATATTGTGCTTTTTTTTTTTTTAAGTGTGAGCTCTTTTTTTTTTTTTTTTTTTTTTTCGACAGGCCGATCGGTGCAGCATCTGCTGTGATGCGGACTCTGTATCGGTCCGTTGTGGTGAAGAAAATGCTAAGCCAAAAGGCGAAGCTGTTCTTTTTCTGTATCCAAGTGTACAATACAGTTATGTACCCTCAATAGACGTCCGCATAAAGGAAAAACAATTGAATTGACCCTGCCATATTGTCCATACTGCACGAAGCACTCCAAGTTCAAATTTGTGTTGGCTCTCCTCCAGTGCTGTACCCCTTTTTCCTCAAGTTTGGGTTTCAAGGTGCCACAGAAATAGATTCAATCCAGCACTGTCCTCAATTAGGCCTAAACAGGCCAAAAAGCGCATAAGTGTCACTACACTCAATAACGTCGGCTAAACTCAATATCAAATACATGGTGCTTTCCCTAACAAATTATTTCTATTCAATCAGATTAAACACTCACCAGAAGAAATGTCACATTCAAACTTCTCAACACACATAGACATAGAAGAGAAACTATTTTCTCTTCTTTCCCATAGCACTTTTTTAATGCAGCCGAAAAATATGTCCTATTTTATGTCATGTCCAGAGCAAGATAGATTGCACGGCAAGCACTTGCTGCCATAAATCCTACACTAACAGCGCACCAGCAGGCTGTTCCCTGGTTCGCTAATGCCACAAGCATCATACTTGGTACTTTTTCATTCTTATTAAGAGACAACTTTAGGAATGCCTTGTTTCTCGTCAACGTACTTTAATTTCCTATTCTTTGAATGAAATATATATACAGTGTCTTGCGAAGGTATCGGATGATTTTGTGTAAGCCTGCATCTTAAAATATATTTTAATTTATATTTCTATACTCTGTTCTTGCTCTCCTGGACTAAGAAGTGAGCCAGGTGAGGATGTTATTATAAGATAATTATCATGAATCATGCTCAAGAGTCACTGGGTTGACTGTAAAATATTGTATTCTTTTCTACTCCCTGTAGGTTGTCAGCATACCCTTATGAGATACCTTCATGTGGTGACACTCCAGCAAATCACACCTTCCTCCAGGGAGACTTTTCCTCCTCTGCAGAATTCTTTGTGTGTGTGGGTGTGTTTGGTTTTCTCTACTGCACGGCAACACTGATTCTCTACCTGGGTTACCAGCATGTTTATCGCCAGACCACCCGTGGCCCCTTAATAGTGAGTACTTTTCACATATTTATATCTATGGGTTCAGAGAGAGAATATTTAGAAGAAAAAAAAAAAAATATATATATATATATATATATATATATCTCAGAGATGATCCCGTATGACAGAACTTATATTTAGCAATAAAGAAAGTGGGCCGCTCAAGGCAGTGTTGTACCTGAAGGAGTTAAATGAACGAAAGTTAATGAACTCGTTCTTATTTTGGGCTAGCGTGAACTGAACGTAGTGCATTGTTGCTTCGTGAACGTTTCTGTGAACGATCTCATTCTGCATGTGACTCTGCCATCCCGAAGAATAACACACGACAAGAAGAAATACATATATTGTCTATTTAAATACAACACATGTTAAATATGCTAACTTATGCTAAAGTCAATGACGGATCCCATTCAAATGCTAAGAGGAAATTGGCATCAACATTGGGAGTGATTCCTTCAAATAACAGATATTCACATACTTTGGAAACACATACGCACATGATAACACTGCTCAAAGGCACACATTTTCCCAATCTGTGAAAAACAAGTTGTATTACAAATGTGACATTCTTCCATCTCACTGTACTCCATGCATGCACATTGCACAGCACCACACTCAGAGTCCATCACGCACAGAAACAGTATTTTTTTGTTTTTTCCATATTATTATTTTAAAATTGTCATGCATTATTTATTTTAGTGTACAATATTATTCTTATATTACTTTGCTACTAATTTAATTTCTCATTGTCCTTTTATTTAAAGTATAAGTAAACAAAAACAAAAAAAAAGAACTATCGATAGTTCCTTTTTGGACCAATTAACTTAGTTAAAAAAAATAAAATTATGATCCATGAACTGAACTTGTTCATTTTAAAATTTGTGAGGTGACCTTTGAGATAATTGGTGTTTAAAAAAACAAAACAAAAAAAACCTTTCCCAACACTGGCTGTGGGTAAATTTGATCCAATCAGAAGCCAGTCAATTAGGTAATTTCAGTAGGTGGTAACTGGTAACTAAGTAAGTACCAACCATAGACAACATGGATAACAGACAGTGTCTTCAATATGTTGGCCAGTTATATTAGTGCCCCTGCTGTATTATATGAATTAATCACAATTTTTTTTTCTTTTCTTCTTTATGCATTGCCGAGGCATTGGATGAGGACTCGGGTGCCAAATAAGTGTGGACATCCCTCGTAGTAATGTTTACATGTAGCTGGGTTTGCTATTCAGTGATTTCAATACCATTTTAACTACAAATAACAGCAATCACTGGAGACAGACTAGCAGAAACTCCTAATCTTCTGACTGCTGTTTCAATTTCCCACAGCTTTTTCAGCCCTTGATCTTTGGAAAACCTACATAGTTTGAACAATGCTTGCCAAGCAACTAACACAAGAATAGATTGGGCAAAATAGTTAAATAGTTCTTGGAGTTCCTCTTTTGTATAGTACTTCTAAAGTTCTTTGATTGGAAACTTGTTTCACTGCAGGAATTCAGGAATTCTGTTATGCACATATGGGACTTTGTAGCATTAGCCGCAAATTGTGTTCACAAAATGTTATATTGGCCAAATAAAATCAACCGTCATTGTTGAGTTTTAATCCCATGCGTTATTGGATTTGAGTGTCAAATGTTTGGTACATCTCCAAACAGGAAATGAGCGGGGCATCTTCACTATGGCACCATTGACACATTCAATATGTCATAGCCGCAACATTCATCTACGATTCTGTGCCAAGGACATGTGTGTTTGATGGCTACAGGCAAACCTGCTCAAGGCAGCTTTGTCGACATTTATATACATGTATATGCCCTCGACAGTGCTCAGGAAGGTATAGCAAAAATTAAGATCAATTTATTGGAATTAATTGTGATATTGTTGTGATATTAAAAGAAAATGAAATCATAAATACAGGCAAACCCGCTCAAGGCAGCTTTGTCGACATTTGTATACATGTATATGCCCTCGACAGTGCTCAGGAAGGTATAGCAAAAATTAAGATCAATTTATTGGAATTAATTGTGATATTATTGTGATATTAAAAGAAAATGAAATCATAAATCATTTCAAAGTGTTTTCCAAAATTAATGTGACCTAAAAGCTGTACAACTTAAAAAAATGAAATTTTGGGAGGGAAATAAAAATAATAGGT
>NC_135418.1:8499095-8556595 GCF_051991245.1 Festucalex cinctus | reverse complement strand
ACCGATCTCGAAGACCATTCAGCACCATGAAGCGAATTTGTGCTGACTCTTTCAATATGTTGCCTTTTTAACCATTTTGAACTGGAATTGAGTATTTTGTTAATTCACCAGTGTATACCTAAAATTGCAACTGGCTCACTGTGATTTCTTGATGACTCAGGCATTAATCAAGCATAACAAAACTTTGTTTTCGTTTTTCTTTTTTAAGACTGCATAAAATGACTAGTTTGGCATTTTTATCAAGCAAGAATAGTGTCAAATTATTTTATTTATTTATTTACTTTTAACTGCTTTAAAAAGTCATAATACTGTACTTAGATTTTGCATTCATATATAAGTGGTATATTAAGGGCAGTTATGGTATAAATTTAGCTTCATCTTATACAGTATATAACTATATAGGTTAGATAACCTACGAATGACACAAGCATTGAAAAATGAGGGAAGTGAAAGCCAGTGGGTAGGCAACTCTGGTGCTAGAGAGCAGCAGTCATACGTGTTTTAGGTGTCTCCCTCCTCCAACACAGGTGATTCAAGTGATCAGCTCATCAGCAAGCACTGGAGAAGCCTGTTAACGATCATCTGTGTTGGAGGACGGAGACATCTAAAACATGCAGGATTACGACTCTCTTTAACCCGATGCAGATGTTATTCATTTGTTTTTAAATTCATAATTGGGTAGGCCTACTTCGGAAATGGCAACCAAATCTTACATCCAAAGTTAGGTGAACACAGCACCCTTAATTTGGGACCGGAAGGAAACATGACAGTAACTTTATTGGTCATACCATGAAGTTGTATTATCTTCTAAGAACCGTAGAAAGCCAGCGTTTGTGTTGGAATCGGAAAGGGGAAAGACGCGATTTTAACACTTTCCCACATTTACAGCGACCCTGTGGTGGTTTTCCTAAAACGCGCACGCGACAAGTTCCTACCTTGTCGAGAGCGCGACTTATGACGTAAGTGGTTTGCCGCGCAGTGATGATGGCGGTGCGTGAACGCGCAGTGAAAGTAATGGCTGCTCTAGAACGTCGGGTGCCTAGCCTCGATGATTTCGTGGGTAAAAGCTGGACTGCTTGGACCGAGTGGGCCGGTGTGACAGCACCTGATGGTAAGAGAGCGTAATGACGCCACAGCTGACCGTTAGGAATACGTTTAATAAGAAACCCAGGGTTTATTTTCGTGTAAACGGAGGACAGAGCTAGCCATGTTACCCAAACAAAGACCCTGCCGGGTCCTAGCGCTGGATGGATAACATGTTGCTCTACACTAGGTCCATCTACATAGGTTGTCATTTTAAAAAAAAAGAACCAGGGGCACTAATATGGGCCCATTGTAGTTTGTATTGTTAGTGTTAGAACTGTATTAAAACTCATGTAGTCTGTGCTTGTCGGATATGGCCAATTTTGATTAAACGAGCCGGTCAGCGGTGATATCAGAGCAGAAGGAAGCTAGTATGGCAGGCTGTGCGGACAACTTCTTGTCGTGAAAAGCTATACTAGCTTGCTAACAAGCCAGACAAACAATTCGTTGACGACAGGATGGTTAGCGTTAGCATGCCAGCTAGTGGCTGGAGGATAGTGAGTAGGCACCGGTGACTGATGCTGTTACCACCATGTAAATGGCCCAGCTTTTGCCATATCCAAACGCCACTCTTGTTCTTTTCGCCTTATTCTACTAACTTGGCACCGATTTCTTTCGCGAGTCGCGTCCACCTCCGATATCCTGACGTTGACCATGTTTGTGCGCCTGAGGGAATCGTATGTGACAGCTCTTATCCAAAATAGTTGGCCCTTCCCAGCTTTCAGTATGTGCGCTCCCCCATTGTTTGGCATCCGTCCACTTCCAACTCTGCTCACAACTCTCCAATAAAGTCTGCCTACACTGCATTGACCTGGGTTATATGATTGCCTATCACATTAAATGTACATCCGTTTCTCTAACTTTGTGCAAGGCCCTTCTTATGTGTGCAAAAAATATTGTGCATTTTAAAGTAGAACTTTTTTTCCAGTAACCTACTGTACAACTTCATACTGTGCCTCACTTTTCCTCAATAGTTGAAGAAGCATACTAAAAATTTTCTTAATGTGTGTTGTTTTAGGAGCTGATGTTGATGACTGCAGTAAAAATGGCAAAAAGGCTGCAGAGGCAATGTCACTCAGCAAGGAGGGCAAGTCTGCCATTAGTTATCATGAACTTTTGAAAACAAACATTACTGGTATTTTGTCTTCTGTCATGTTTTTATAGCAGCTTTGTGTCAAGATACCTGTTTTTTTTTTTTAATATAATGTTAACAATATGATTATCTGCAGTATAGGTGTGTGCGATTTCACACATTCCATTTATATATCATTATGCCAACAACAATCAGTTTATTATAAGATAAACACACCTTCGAAAAACAACAAAACAAAAACAAAATCCCGCAGTCCTCGTATGAGTAAGAACAGGCATTGGAGATGTCTCTTGGGTTCTTCCCGGTACCCAAACTTACTAAAATATGTTGTTGTATATCAACATATATTTACGCAAAGACATAGACAATTTATTCCATTTATAATAGATAAAATTGGAAAACATGTTTCTAAAAAATACCATTTATTTAACCATGCCAACTTTAAGATGAGTGTATTTTTAGTCAGTGTTTAAAGTCATCATGGTTATCATCTTAGGTGAAATAAAAACACATTTGCCATGTTTGTCTCTTAACAGTCCTCTCGGTTCTCCTAACAGACATGTCAATCTTCGGCCTGTACCCTGGTTATGACGACTTCTACCTTGTGGTGTGTAGCCACTGTGGTCAAGTTGTGAAGCCACAAGCGTTCGAGAAGCACTGCGAGAGGAGACATGGTCCTCTGGCCAAACTTTA
The DNA here is from genome assembly GCF_051991245.1 of Festucalex cinctus. Classification (NCBI taxonomy): domain Eukaryota; kingdom Metazoa; phylum Chordata; class Actinopteri; order Syngnathiformes; family Syngnathidae; genus Festucalex; species Festucalex cinctus. The sequence goes on along the minus strand of NC_135418.1, from coordinate 8,553,726 downwards.
TGCCCGAATACGTTCTCCGGCTTCACAACCCCAGCAGAGGACCCATCACAGCCATTCGCCTTCTCAGGGGACCAATTCCATTCCCACTTCAGCGTGGGACAGTCGAGGCCAAGGCGGCGGATCAGTAAGACTGCCCCCACAAGCCCCTTCGACACCACCCCAGCACAGACCCACCAAAAACACAAAGGAAGGAGCAAGGTAAGAAATGGAGGGTGTTGGATGGAGATCAGTGTTTTGGTGTCTTTGTAAGATTCAGATGCATGCTCGGGATTATTATCATGTTCAAACTAAGGTGAAGTTCTGACTCATTTCCACGTTCAAGTTATGGTCTTAACTGAGTACTGCTCTGTCAAGTCCTTCCACATTGACTAAACTCCAAGTTCCAGTTCCTTTTTTTGTGTTTATTCTAAATAGTCACTTTGTCCTTTAAACAAAGGGATGTAATGGTCGTTAGTGTACACATCGTCTTAATTTAAAATTATCCTTTACACCATGATGCAAAGGCATTGCTATATTACAGAGCACGTTGGGCAAATATGCTGTGCCAGACGAATTGTCATTGTGGTTCACATGGTTATTAAAAAGTTCAACTCAACTCAAGTTTATTTATATACCGCTTTCAAACAGCCTGAACTGTCGCAAAGCGCTTTCCAGAAACACAAACAAACATAACATAAAACATTAACACCAATATAATACAATCACAACAAATCAACATTCTTCCATCCCTACATGCGCTTTGATGTTTGAAGCAGTTTTTAGATGAAAGAGGACAGAATCAGTCTCCTTTCAGCAGTTGATCAGAAACACAATCTCAACATTCATGACATCACACACGTTTGCTACAAGCTAAGTTTGCTTATGAGCTAGTTCATAAACAAGCAGCTGCTGCGTTCGCGATGAGCACCATACACACAAAAAGTGGTTCAATTTTCAAGTCCCATCCAAACTGTCTCTCCTCCAAACGCCGAAACTCCATCCAGTACACGCCCCGCGCACATCACCGCGCTTAGCGGCGACGTTCACATCCTCAGCTCCACCGCCATCCATCTTAGCTCACCAGCGTAGACTGTCGGTAACTTCTCCTCCAAGCAGAAAGAGGCTGTGAGAAATGCTGCCTGTTTCCTGGCGCAAAAAACACAAGCGACCCGCAGGTGCCCAGTGGGGCAGTCAGATAGCGCTGACATTCCCCCATCAGAAACCGTGTTAGTGCAGGCACACTGCTGAATGGGCGCAGCCGCCGGGCGCCGATACTGTCCCTCGAGGAATATCACGGCCAAACTGCAGAGAAGCAGACACTTGTACAGTTAAACAACTTCAGAGTAGCGGTTTGAAGAAGTGTGGATCTGCAGATATGAATTGGGATGTAATGATATCCAAACATCACGATACGATATCACGATATGAAGGTCACGATACGATAATTATCACTATATTGTGGGGGTGTTGGCAATATTTAAAAAAGATCACAATATTGTTAAAAAAAAAAAAAAAAAAAAGAGCTCATACTAAAAAATGCACAATATTGTGCTTATGCACATAACAGCAATGCTTATCAACCACCTACAATCTCTAATAACAATATTGAGGCACTTATTTGCTAATGCAAGCACACATTGATCGCTTCACAAGCAAATTAGGTTCCCCTTCATCTGACAATTAGCATAGATTTTAAACGTACAAGGCCAAAACATCCCTATTGAAAATTAAATTGGACTAATAAACTAGCCACTAGAGGGTGCTAGAACTGCACAAATGGAAATCAACATGACTTTTTTTTTTTTTTTTTAACAGATGTGTTCCTTTTAAATATTGTGAACATGACCACGACAATATTGTGGCAGTTCACGATATTGCCCTTATCGTTACACCCCTAGATATGAAGAGAAAGATTAGTGCATCATCCAGCAGCCGCTTCTGTAATTGGTGGCCAATTGATCCATAGCACTGGTAACCATGTACCGTAGCCGACTGTCCATGCAAATGAATTCAACCAGGACCATTGGTCCAAGTTACAGAATGTTTGCCGACTAAAGTGTCCACTTGTGTGAAGCAGTTGCTGTTGTTGTCACCTATCATAGCAGCACATTTTAATAAATTGACATTTAACCATGTTGTTACATATAATTGGCAGTGTGTGACCAGTTGCTGAACATTTTTTTAAACGTTGTGCATGTGCCCTGCGATTGGCTGGCAACCAGTCCAGGGTGTATCCCGCCTACTGCCCAGAGCCAGCTGAGATAGGCGCCAGCACCCCCTGCGACCCTTGTGAGGAATAAGCGGTCAAGAAAATGGATGGATGGATGGATGGATGGGCGTTGTGCATGTGTGCAGAGGATTTTTAACCTGCCTGTGCAGACTGCTCAAGTCGGGGGAAATGTTGTAATGGTCCGCTCTCTCCCATCAACAGACATTCACCACTGGAAAAATCCTCCCACAGCAGCCACACAGATTCATCAGTATTCAAGCAGCCGCCGCCTCTGGAGCCTCCAATTAGCTCACCACCTTCATCCATTCGAGACCCCCCATGGCCACACGGAGGCACGCCACCTGGTAGGCCTTCAGTCACTGAAAGGCCTCCCACCCAAAGGAAGGATTCTTCTCCAGCCTCAGTGGTCCAAAGCCACCGTATTCCCAGGCCATACAACAAAGTGGCTTCCAGTAAGTTCTGGGGATCTTAGGGTCTTGTAAAAAAGTTGCATATCTTCTAGTTTCTTATTCTCAATATAGCAATTTAATAGTACTTTGTGATGGAATTTGTTCAATGTTGCATTGGATGTGCGTTGTTAAACATGAGTGGTTTTCTGTGTTTGTAGAAAGAGAGTGTGACTTGGACAAACACTGTGGTGTCCTTGATCCTGACAGGAAGAAAGTCTGCACTCGCCTCCTGACATGCAATGTAAGCCCCCAAACCTTCATTCAGTCACAAATTTCTCTTGGGATTTTTAGTTTTTCCTCTTGTGATTTTGACCCAGTGTCTACAGACCACAGAAGAGTTGTTCCGTCTCAGATAAACCTGAAATCTATTGTTTGTAAATAATAATGGTCACCAATGAATAGATTTTGTTTAAATTCTCCCCATCAAATGTTTGAAGATAAAAAGATACTACTCTTACTGAGACAATAACCCATCTAGTGTGGTAAGGATGCAGGGCTCGACAGTGCAGCCAACTGTACAGCCTGTGCCGGATGAAATATTAATCCAGTCGCACAGCGTATGTTTTAATGAGTGGTGCGACTGCTCATCGTTGATCCATGATCCATATGTATAAAGCGCTACTGTTTAGGACGTACATCCACAGAACAATGCTGCGGAGGCCAACTTCAAAATAAAAGCCAATGTAGGCTTTTATCAATCTATAAAAGATGACATACATTAAGAAGAATTATGACTTTGCTTGTTTGTTTGTTTTTTTACTTGATTGCCATCAATGGTCCGTATAGTCACTTCTGTTTACAATACCTAATCATCTACTAGACTTCCACCCTCTGTTCTAGTTTTTCACTTTCTTTAAAAGTAGGCTAATATCAAATAACTGACCTGTTTTATTGCAGACAAATCTTGTTAGAGTAAAATATTTTGCACCTATATGTAGCCGCTGTCAATCTTTAAATCATCTGAAACTACGCTATGCAAATTGAGACAACTTTATTTAAAAAGGTGCGACCAAAACCTGAGTGGTGCTACCAACTTTTTCAGTTGGTCGCACCAGTGCAAAAGTTAGTGTAGAGCCCTGGGATGGCTTCTCACACAGCAAGGTTACTTTAGGTGGCGATTGTTATGTGTGAAGGAGGAAGTGGATGTGAGGCCGAATCAGTCTAGTTGAGATAGGATGGCCTGATTAACAGGAAATTGAAGGGGTGATAGGAGAGACACACAGGAAATCAATTCTAATCTTAAACCTGCTCTGAATGCGTAAAATCTTTTTCCCGTGTCCCCCCCCCCCCCCCCCCCCCCCCCCAACAGTATAAGTGAACTATATAGGGCTGGGAAAAAAAGTCGACCAAGTCGACTAGGTCGACTTTAAAAATAGGTCGACTGGAAGAATTTAAGTCGACGCTCCGCCCAGAACCATGTTTGCGCCGTCGCCGTCCATGTTTCTCACGGACCTTTTATGCTCCGCGCAGTGTGTGTTGCAAACTTCAGTGAGAAGAAGGCGGACAGAGTAATATTTATTTATTTATTTATTTATTTATTTTTTAAATGACTTCTGTTTGATTGGTCTGATTGGTTGTTTGAATTTGGAGGTGTGTTGCACATCGCCATTAGCCTAATTGCGCATACAGTTCTTTTGCTGCAAGCGTACATGTACACTTGTACAGTATTTACAATATTTATTAGTTAAGATTATGTCCTCATTGGTTGCTCTATTTTAAAATGGAGGAAAAGCGGATGGATAAGAGGACAGAGGTACAGGCTCTTCTAAACATTTGAGAGAGGAAGAGAACACGACATGAATCGGAGTCACCAAGCCACCATGCACGTTATTACTGCCAAGCTTGGTTGGTGAGGTGAACAACGACCCTCAAAAAGTCTGTAAAAGCTGCAAAGATACACCAGGACTTTTAAACGCTCATGGATCAGTACAGCAGCATGACTGCCGAGTGAATGGGACGTCCAAATTGACGCCACGGTTCATGGATACCGGAACAATAACATGGATTTAGCGCGTCACGGATAGACAAAGGTAAACGCAACAGTAATGTTACAGAAATACTTTTAATATTGTCATTTAGTTCGCTCCCTCGTGTGGCACTTGGCAGCTGCTTAATTGTGTGACAGTCACTTTCTATTAGTCAGCAGTTATTTATTTCGCTGCGACCGGCAAATCTCCTGTGAGCGTTATTTTGCCGTGAACACTCGGAACGAAAATTCTTGGCCTGCCGTGAATACCACGATTGTTATAGACATTCACAAGCGTATCTGAATAACACAAATGTGCACGACCAGTTCGTTGCGGCGTCATGATGGCCGTTTTGTCGAGTCAAACACATTTCACGGGGAGTTAGCTTAGCGTTTCACGGCAATGTAGGCAAAGTTTTACACTCACCGTGACAGAATAACCCCCTCACAAACATGGCTTGAATCGCAAAGCCACGTCATCTTGGTCGCGAAAGAAGAGCTTGTTCCCCTCGGCGTTAAAAATAAATAAATAAATAAATGAATACCCTCGGCGTGGCATTAAAAAACAAAAAAAAAAAAAACATCGGCGTGACAAAATAACACTCGGTGATCAGTTGCTGGTCACGGCAAACAACTAAAGCCTAATTTATGCCTCCACGTTTGCTCCCGCGTCGATGAGCGCCGTCGATCACATGATCGACGCGAGCCATGAATTTTAAGTGCTGCGTCGCTCGTGGCCGGCCGACGTGCACACGTCGCCAATCCTTGGACGCACGTCGATGGCGGGGCGTCGCTCGCTTCTGATTGGTCCATTCGATGGCGTTTTTTCTTTTTTTTCTCTCTCTCTCTCCCCGCCCCCCGCCCAGATAGTTTCCGTGAAGGCAACTGGCGGCGCAAATCGACTTCCCTGCTCGGAGACCACGGCTGTGCATGTGGATATGTGCCTGGGACGAGAGGCGGAAAACAACAATAAAAAAAAATAAATAAAAAACTGTGTTCGCTAAGCGCACGGCTGTTGTGTTTTGGCGAGTTTACGGCCGACACCGGTGCAAATTGGCAATAATTAATTGCCACGGTGATGAACTTACTCTCCCCCCGGCTTTGTTTCGTGTTTCTGAATTAAATTGAACTTCCTGAATCCGTCATAAAATGCAGAGGAATCGCCACTCTGTGGCGGCCCAGCCATAGCGACAGCGGGACTTGGTGTGAAACTCCAGCAGACACCGATGTGTATTGCGCACAAGTCGGAAGGCAAACGCACGAGCGGAGCTCCAACGTGACGCCTCGACGCGAGCCTCTCGCAGAAGCATACTGAGGCCTTTAGGCTTAAGTGCGTGCGTGGCTGTGTGCGGGCGCGCCGCAGTTACACTAAATTGAAGACTATTATTGTACAGGAAATATAAGGAACACTGGATTTTATATACAGATTATCCACTCAATTCAACACATGTTCAACATTTGCGGCCTCAAATCTTAAAAAAAATAAAATATAATAATAATAATAATAATAATAATAATAATAGAAAGTCGATTAGTCGTTAAAAATATGAGAAGTCGAGTCGATTTTTAAAAAAGTCGTTAGTGACAGCCCTAGAACTATACTTTGATTTTTGACGTAAACTAAACACAACGAAAAACATTGTTTGTGTTGGAATTTGTTTTTGTTTTATTTATTTATTGTATTATCTTTATAAAATCCATTCTTAACCATTTTAGGGTCGTCATTTAAATACTTTGAATGCTTGGGTATTTTAATAAATTGTAACGCCAAAAAATGTTCAAAATTAACACACTACGTGTCCTATTCTTCAGATCCATTCCATCCACCAGCGTAGGAAGGTGCTGGGTCGCAGTAAAAACTTTGACCAGTTAGTGGCTGAACTGAAGACAAAGGTTCGTGAAAAGGGGGCACAATCGCTGGAGGGAGGTTCCGTCTCTGGACGGTCTCCCAGCCCAGAGGCACCCAGAGAACAAGATGGTGCTCCACACTGCCGACGACCTTTGGCCAGCCTCCCTGCTTTCAGGTTAGCTTTGATTAAAGATAGCAAATGATGCATTGTACCTAACACATTGCACGATGCTGCCGCACATGACTAGCATTCATTCATTTCAATCCAACCGGCACATACGTGTGCAGCTCATGTACAATTTTACCACAAGGAATTTCATCCACAGGCAGTGCCGCCATAGCCTCCATAGCCTCTTCCAGCTATGAGCTTTCTGAGAAATTTAGGTTGCTATCTGGCTGTTCTGATTTTGGTGCATCTATGACAGAGATTTTTGATTCCCAAATTATAAAATGATTCCAAGCACCCCTTGCAATGTTCTCCGGTAGTAGTATTTCTCTTTGATACATAGGTATTTTTTTCTATGTATGTTTGAAATATCCAACTTTGTGAGTGGTCATTGAACACACCAAGGGGTATATTCACTAAGAATGCGCTGGTAATAGCACGAAATATTGCACCACAACTGCACCCGCAGTCTGCGCCCAGTTAGCCACATATTCACTCAGGATATTGCTCTAATCATATACCGGCGCAAACACACCCACAAAACTGACAGCTTGGAGCAAATTTGCACCTGATTTACCACACATGGCAATGGATTTGCGCCAAGAACATGGTTGTTATAGTAACAGTTGCAAGAAAGATGACGACATCAGAAAGCGAGGTTGGACCGAAGTAAGCGTTTAGAGCGCCATTAAGCTGTGAAGGGCAGAGAGGTCAGACGTCATTCATTCATAAAGTACAAATTATTGGTGCGATTGTTTTTTAAAAATATATTTTCAGAGGTTGGCGTGGGCGTACACTATGCATCTGGCACGTAAAAATGATCGTAAAATGCCTCCTAAACCAACATAGAAAAATTTCTCACTCACTCACTCACTCACTCACTCACTCCTCTCTGCGTGACCAGCCAGAAAGGGACGTGCACCGTGCCACATGCACTGCTGTCATGATCCCGGGATCGAGGTTGTGGCAGGTTAATACATGCTTTCCATAAATGTTATTTGCGTCACACAAACTCCGTGTGGCTAATTGCAGTGGCGTTATTGAATTAGACGCTGTATATCAATGAGTCTCATTTGCATTGGGGTGGGCATACTTTGCGTCAAATGTATGCAAATTACCCAATTTACATATGCGCAAATAACACATCGACACACCGTGGCGAATTCTGTTGTGCAGCTCACTTAGTGACGGATTTCCCCATCTGCGCGTGTTTAGTGAATTAGGCGCTCCCGGATTGCTCCATGTTTACCGGTTAGCGCCGTACAAAGGTGACGCAAACCTTTAGTGAATAGGCCCCCAAGAGTTTACTGCCGAACGCAATGACATGCTTGGTTTTCTTTTGCTTCTCTCCATGCGTCTCTGGATGGTAGGATGTAAGCACTTTAAAATATATATATATATATTTAATTTTTTTTTGCAAAACCTTGTTTGTGTAACTGATAATCACAATACTTGAGAGTGGGTTCTTCATGTCTTTCAATGAAAACAAACGTAGTAATGTCGCATCCAATGCATGCGCGACGAGTGATTAACCAACCCCCACCCACTTACGGGTGCACACGGATGTTTTAGCAACATGTCAAGTGCATGTCAGAAGTTCACCAATGACATGCCACTCCATGTCGCAATGCGTGCCCACAGGCAAAATAGCTGATTACATAGCTTGACATGAGTCGGACATTAAAAGACAAAAAACAAGCTCAGACTAAATTAAACATGACAAAATAACACTATTTAAACACGAAACATAATTAGCCATGGTAGAAGTCCCAAAAATAATGTCCAAAAAGCATATCGATGTGACGACAGGCAAGCGTGTCTTTTGTTTACCAATAGCATGCTATATACACGGTTGTTAGCATGTGAACTCAACTCTCCAGCGTGAACCCCCGTGATCTTGTGCTCTGGCGGGTGCAGATTTATGGACACGGAGAGCTCACACTTGCACTTGCACTCGTACTTGGTGTGAATTGCAGTCTGTGCAGATGTCGTAGGGCAACCGCTCCACAGTCAGTGCGAATTGGGCATCAGAGTCTCTTTCTTTTATCAGGAAAAAAAAACAATTTGTATCTGTTTCTGTTTTGCAGAAATTAGCATTAGAATATGGCTGAGTTTCATCATTATTCACAAACCTGTTAGAAACACTGGGAAAAATAGCTTGTTGCAACATGGCCCTGGCTGATCTCTTATACTCTGCTGCCACATGCCGGCCATTTTTTTGTAATTACTACCATTGCTTTAAGCGACCTCTTCATGTCAAAAGCAGTATCAAAGCCTTATGTATGCTCTAGCATACAGCAGCCTTATAATTCTTCTTCTTCTTGTTTTTTGTATTTATTTTTGTATTATTTTTTATTATTTTTATTTTTTTCTCAATATGTAACACCAGTAAATGTATCCCGTTACTCCGGTAACACACAATGGACTGTCGATCCAGTTTAGAATTGATGTGAAAGACCAGCAAAAGAGTCGATCTTTTTAAATACAAATGTCATCTTTAGATACGTAGCAATTATGATGAGAATTGCCAAATGGTATGATTATTATTGTTATTATTTTTTTTATCAGTTCTGTTACTATACTTAACTGGTTTGTTTTGTCTTTACAGTCGCTCCACAGCTGCTTCAGAGAACACTCCAGACGGTGACAGGCTGGTGCACGATGAGGGAAGCCTCCGAGCTCCCTCCCCGCTTGTCCATGGAACAATTTCCAGTGATGAAAGTGAGGCAGAAGGAGCAGAGGACCCTGTTGAGTTCCCATCTTCTGCTGCACACCCAAGACCAATAGCAGTGAGCATTTGTGTCTTTTTTTCTTTTTTTTTTTTCTTTTTTTTTTGGGACATTGAGAGACGAGAAACAAAGAACTTCACATCAATCTGTATTCGTTTTACCTCATAAAACTGTTTCATTTGTGTATTTAATTTCTCATCGTATGTTATGTTGCCAAAAGTATTTGCTCTTTTTGCCTTTACTTACATATGAATTGTTGATCCATAGGGTTTAATATTACAGTTTAGAATAAGAGGTTAAAATTTCCCATGAACATACTTCTAAACCTTGTGGAAAGTTTTCCAGCAAAGAGTTGAAGCTGTTCAGCACCAAAGGTTGGTGGCTAAACCCCATGGATTAAAAAGGGGTTGTGCTGGTTGGCACCCGTGGAGTCACATATTCTCTCATTAGGGTGTTTTTTTTCCTTTTAAACAAAGCCATTTTTTCCATGAATATGGAATAATGTATATCCACTCTCTCCAGATGTGTTCATTTGGCGGCATTGTGTTGGGCCACGGCATCTACACATTTGACAGAAGGCTTCACCACCTAAGATCGGCTTTTAGCAGCATGCTAGAGCAGCACATCAGTGCCCATCTTTGGAAGTAAGTCATTGAGCATATGTTTTTATTTACATTTTCAATTGTATAAACAGTGGAATACACATTTACGGGGCTGAAAGTACTTGGGACAGTGCCAGATCTCTGGTGGAAGACATATTTGGACAAGACCTGTTCTATATGTGCATCTTGTCATCCATACCTTAGCGAATCAAAAGATTTAATCCACTAAAAGTATCAAGAGTACCATTAGCGAATTAGAGGCAGAGTATGGCGGGTCTTGTCTTGAAACAGCGCAATGATTGACATATCCAGATTCACAACCCGCACATCTTTAAAAACACAGTGCCACAAATTGACGCAGCCAGGTGTTAGCTTCTGCAGCCTGTGCTCAAAGAAAGGTGTACATTGTCAGTCGAATGCGCCATGAGGCAGACCCCGGTCACAAAACTTTGTGCACTTACTAGTACAATTGCAGGTGTTGTGCCAATGTAGTTAGTTACCGCCGGGGGGAGGAAAAAAAAAAAAAATCATGTCACCCGCCACAGGAGCGCACACAAAGCGTGAAACTGGTGTGAGAGTGCTACATTTATTTTTTTTCCCCATTTAAAGGGCCCATGTATGGAAATGCACTTTAGTGTGGTTTTCTATCAATAATATGTTTCCCCGGCCTGTCTTGTCAGGACAAGTTCAAACGAGAAACGTTCTCATTCTGACAAGAAACTTTCTCGTTCTAATGAGAAACATATTACCTTTTTTTTTCTGTCCTATGTCATCTGTACTTTTTGACAATTTTTGACAAATAAAAAAAAAAAAGAGGGAGAGCCTAATTTTTTGGTGCATTCATATATACTGTGGTAATTAAAAGTTAAAAAGTATTAATGTGTAACATCTTTTTGCATAAATATTTGATGTTCATTTCATGTTACACCTGCAACTTGGTTGTGGCCTATTTCCAGATTATTTTTTCTTTTGTTAATTTAGTGGATGTGGCAGATGTGCTCAATTGTCCAGAAATGAATGTAGTCCTTGGCATTCTCTAAGTTTCAGACATAAAAGATTGTTGTGTGGAAAATACTATTCCATTTAAGATATATCAACACTGCTAGCTATAGTCATACTGCCACCATTTTCTGTCAAGTTGCACATGATCTTTTTCAACACCCTCAACAACTGATGACCAAAAAACTTTTTTTTTTCCCTTTGCCAAATGCGCTGGTTATTTTTTTATATCTGATCAAAAACAATGTTATGTGCAGTGCTTTAGTGTTTCCGATGTGCTGCTCTGGTTCTCACATTGTTGTTCAGATAGAGAGGTGGTTTCAAAAAAATATGAGTAAATCGCAAATTCTCAAAATGGCTTTTATTTCCATGCATGTGAATGTATTGCATAATTGTATTTATCATGAAAAAAAAAGACATAGAAAGTTTCCTTTCAGATTCAGTATTTTCTATGGCATACTATCCTCCTATAGAAATTTTAGAGTAAAAGACACACAGGTGAATCTAAAAGCGTATTTTCTTATTTTAATTCAGGAAAATACCTCAAGCCACCAACAATCAGTGTCCAACTCTCTCAGCCAAGATTGTCACTTCGCCGCCCCCCACCTCGATAACCAGCACATCCTCCACTTCCTCACCGTTGCATTCTAAAATCCGCTCAGCCGGTCATATGAAGTCCTCCCTCAAAACCATGTCCTCATCCTCATCTTCCAACCGTGGGCCGGGGAGACACTCGACAGCCGTACCATCAGAGAACTCTGGAAGCAGCAGTGGCGGCAGTCACGTACTGTGTCCGGGCAATCCTGCGGGTGCGCATCACGCGGGTCCCGGACGGCCCAAGAACCCAGTCGGGCGTCCCAGCAAGCACATGCAGAAGCTGCGAGAGGACACGTCCGCCGCCGCCGCCGTCCGTAAACGAAAAGCCCCGTCCCAGGAAGGGGAGCATTCGGGCCCCAACAGGAACTGCATCACGCTACACGACCGGGGCCGCCCCCCCTCCATAGCCTCTTCCACCTCCCCCACCCCATCCTCCTCCAAAGCCCCCATTCTCTCACCTCTTCCCCACGGGCACACCAATGGCACGCTCTCGCCCGGGGGCAAACCCCGCCCCCAGCCCTGTCCCGCAGAGTCGCACTCACCAGCGGCAAAGACGGTCTGGACCTACAGACGGACTCATCCGACTTTGGCTCATTCATCATCACCCCCAGAGACTTCCTCCGTGAACAATTCCTACTGTCGGAATACTGTTGGGGACTCAGGACTACTCGGTCAGGGCAGTGGGCGGGTCTTCGAGCACCAGGGTTTGATAAAAAAGCGTAAGGGGGTTGGCCTTGAGGAACACTCCCCCTCAGCACACCGCCTGCCCCCTTCCTCATCCTCCTCTTCCTCTTCGTCCTCGTCCACTCCTGCCTCCTCTTCTCCTCGCTCGAACTTCTACCCGTGGAAGGACAGCAAGAGTGGAGGCCTGGCTGGGGGCATGGAGAAGAAGCTGGGCACACAGAAGGTGAGTTTTGACTTGCAGGCTGTACTGTAGACGCTCAAAAATGAGCTTGAGCAGGGAATTGAAGGGAATACGTAAAAACTAAGGGTGGGAATCTCTGACATGAAGCCGATTCGATATGTATCTTGATACACAGGTTGCGATTCGATTGAAAAACGATTATCTTTCAGAACAGAACGGTTCGATTAAGTTTGGAAACGATACGATTTTCGATTCGATACGATTCATTTCAATATTCAAAACTTAGTGACATTTGTTGCTTGTATACATTAATCTTAAAACACCACAAATTTTTACAGTATCTACAAATGTGTTAAAAAACAACAACATAAATGTCTTCTATATTTTTATATATTGAATCAATTATTTAAATAGGCCGCAACAAAGGGCTGGGTGATATGACTGAAAAATGTATCAGTTTAAATATGTATTAGTCTATTGACAGTTATAATTGTTGTTGTTTTTTTTGGGGGGGGGGGGGGGGGGGGCATTCAAAATAAGGATCAGGAAAACAAAAGGCTGATAATTCAATTTGAAATATAAATATTTAACCTTTAAAAAGACACCAACACAATTAAACAGAATATGTGCACAGTGTGAAGTATTTCAGAAACGTAAATTTAAGACATGAAATAAAACTTCCGTCCAGCCAAAAGAAATATGAAGCCACCTTATGGAACAATAAATCTATCAAACACATTTTAACCATGTAATATATCCAAAAATATTTCCAAAAGTGCATTTCCCTTTTTATCAACAACTTTTGTTTTTAACAATTTTTGTTTTTCTTTTGCCATCACATTCATTTTTGGTTAATGTATGACATTTTTTTTTCTTTTTTAAAATCTGAGACACGATGCTGACCACGGAATTACAACTATTCATGTTTTTGTTGTTGTTGTTTTTTTGGGCTGTCGTTCATTTTGAGTTTGATGACGTAATTGCGGGCACGTCTCAGTTCCCTGCTGCTCATACTAGTTGTGTACATTGACAGGGAGCCACAAACTGAGAAATGAGATACTTGCAGTGTGCTTTCAGCTTAGCTGGTGTGTTGGCTGTGGGACATACCTGTGTCGTTTGAATCCATGCATTGGATCGTCACGGAGTTATTCTTTTGGCTCGCGCGCAGTACCAACGCCGGCCTGGGACATACAAGTGCACCGAGAGGAATCGATAGCCATGGGAAATACCGAGATGTATGGCACCGGCTTCTGCTAACTGTCTTCAGTTGATGTTGTCACTCGTTGTGTGCGCACGCGCGCGCGCCGTGTCGCGAGCCCGGCGTTGACGGTGTGCCAAAAAAAAAAAAAAGGTGCGTAACGTCTTTGCATTATGTTTACAACATCCGGGGAATGAAGCGTCTCTGAGCGCAACTTTGCTAGTTCTCTGTAAACACGGAAGTAGCTTGAATAGTGCTGCTCCTGAAACGTAAACAAAACAAGTCGACGTTGCAGAACTCTTGCTATTGTTATGAAAACTATAAAGTCTCACTCGCAACCGATTCACGGCCAGGTGATATCCGGTCGAGAGCTTTACAAGCGATGTATCTAAGGATTCCCGGCGGATTTTGTATCGGTTGACAAGTCTGCTACCGATACGGTCGTTTAGCTCCCCTTGACGAACGATGGTTCGGTCGAATCGTTTTTTTGTCCCACCCCTAGTAAAAACTACAGGGAACTGCGAGAGTGTGTGGGTGTGGGTGGCGTTGGGAGGTGGTTATTGCCAATGATGGGAAAATGGATATTTCAGATTAGTGTTAATTTCGTCACCGAAAACTAAAAACTATTTTCGTCAACACACATTTTTCACTGGACTAAAACTAGACCAGACTAAATTCTTCATTAATAAATAGGGATGTAACGAGATCCAAACATCACGATACGATATTATCACGATATAAAGGTCACGGTACGATAATTATCACGATATTGTGGGGAGGCTGGCGATACTAAAAAGGTCACAACATTGTAAAAAAAAATATGAGCTCATACTAAAAAAAAAAAGTCCACAAGATTGTGCTATTGTAAATTACAGCAATGTATATAAACAACCTACAATCTCTAATAAGACTTAATATTGAGACACTTACTTGATAATGCACACACATATTAAGTTCCTCCACATATTGACTCGGTTCACAAGCATATTACGTTCCCTTCACCTGACCATTGGCATAGATGTTAAACATAGAAGGCCAAAACATCCCTAATGAAAATTTAATTGCACTAATAAACTAGCCACCAGAGGGTGCTAGAATTGCACAAATGGAAATTAACCTGACTTTTTAAACTGATGTGTTCCTTTTAAATATTGTGAACATGACGATGACGATATTGTGGCAGTTTTAATATCACGATATTGCCCATATCGTTACATCCCTATTAATAAATAACTGGTAGTAAATCAGTATGCATTTTCGTCAACGAATGAAGACGAGATGAAAATGTACTTCACTTAATAAAAACTGGACTCAAATCTTTGGACATTTTAGTTTATGAACAAAAAAAGACGAAAATTGCATGATTTTGTAAAACCTTGTCTCTGCTAATCTGTCATGTGACACTTCAAATCTGCAGCTAGCGAGTGCAAGATGCACAAACACATGGAACAGACAGGAGGTGGATTCACGGTGAAAGGTTAAAAAAAAAAAAAAAAACTAAACTAACATAACAATCCAACAAGCTATAACGTTCCAACAATAATGTTAATCTGACCGCTAACTAATGCTGGCTAAATTACTAGCTCATAGCATGGCGCCATAGTAGCCACTTGTTGATATACTGTTGTTGTGTGTGAAGTTTTTCATTAAAAGAAAGAGGAAATTTTCGGTGAAATCATTTTAGATCCGAAATGTTCAACATAATCTGCTGACAAAAATATACGGGGGGTGATTATCCTGATTAAAACTAAAGTGTTGACAGTTTTTGTTGATTGAAACCAGACGATTAAAATTACATTTTCTTGTAGCTACTAAAATTCTAGATTTATAGTAGACTAAAATAGAACTAAAAAAAAATGGAAAGAGGTCAACTAACTATGATTTAAAAACAAAAAACAAAACAAACATTATTGAAACTGGACTAAAACTGAGACTAAACTGAAAAATGGTGGATAAAATTAGCACTATTTCAGATATTTTTTTTACTCCTTTAAATGGTGCTGTTGGTTTAAAGATAGACTAGTGCAATGGAAATTGCTTGAATTTCTATTGCATCGTTAAACCAAGAGTGCCATCTAGAGGAGTAAAAAAATATATATATATTGCAAGTGCTTCATGATGAAGCTTCATCTGTCCATCAGTACTTATTGTGTATATAGGTCATTGAATCCTCAAGAAATCGTAACACCATCTTGCTTGAGATATTGAACACTGCATCATTAAAGTTCAAATTAAACGTTGTTACTATCACATACCGTTGTGCATCAACACAACACCTCCCTTTTATCATGTTCAATCTCTAATTGGCTGATTTTACATTGTCATCAAATTAGACCGGGGACAGACATGCCCATTACAGTCTGCACCCGCACTGAAACATCAACAAGAAAAAAGGCTTAATGCAAATTGACATGCAACATTGACATTATATCTTATGTAGAACATTGACCCAGAAATTACATTTAAAATCATAGCAGGCCAGAAATGTACTGATTATATGAAATTTGGACGATTACAATAGCTGTCAAGATGAAAGTAATTAGTTTTGAAAATGTTTTTTCTTGTCCCACAGCCAAAACTGCACCATTAATTGTGCCTGCCTTTACAAGCCACGAGAGGGAGCCAGCTGTGCTTGATGCGAGACTTGGCCAACAGGATTGTGCACGTGCGCGCACTTTGTACACTTGAGCTGGTGCTGTATGGATCCTTTGATGGGAAGAGACTGAATGAAGGGTGAAGGGGTCAAATATTTTTGGATGGATGGCTATGGACTTCAAATACCTCAAGATCATCCGGTTATGCTGCTAAATTAAATATGTTGGTTTATTAAAAAAAAAAAAAAAAAAAAAAAAAAAAGTGAAATAAACATCTTTACACATTGTCTTTTTGTTCCGCCTAATGCTGCACCAGTTCCAAGTTTGTTTAATTCCTCATTTGAAGTCTGCTCATATTTTCATTTTCTGATTGGAGAATTTGAAAACTCTTGAAAAAGATTGCTTTACTTTGACATATTCATCTTTGAAAAAGGTCAATTGTATTGGTGTGACTATTACTACCCCCTTATGAAATTAGACAAAACTTTGAGTTCTCCATGGAAATTAACAACACGTGTTTGAGAGATGAATGCACCACAAAGACATTAACAACTTGAGTATTTTATTGATACAATGTAACGAAAAAGGGCAAACATGAGAAATACCAAACTATTAGCCCGCTGGCCATTAATAGTCAATACAGCGTTTGGTTTTTTATTATTTAACATACCAGTAATAGTATTCTGATCAGTAGTTAAGAGATCTACAAATCTATAAAATCATTTTGCTGGGTTATGTTGGAGAACGTTTTCATCCCACCATTGACCGTTTTCTCCCCCTTAAACGAACTTCATCAAGCTTTTTAATGACTGCTTCTGATTTTTTGGATGAGGTTGTGTAGCTCTTCAGTAGCGTCTCAAACAGTGTTTCTGTGTTGGGATGAGTACTGAGGAAAGCTTTCTCCAGCACGTACAAATCTACCCCCTTATCCTCTGGCAAAGCCGAGATGTAACTTAAACCAAAGTCGATGAGGACCAGGTCGGACTCGCTATGCCCTGATGGACACCTCAGCAGCATGTTGGAGGTGGTC
The DNA here is from genome assembly GCF_051991245.1 of Festucalex cinctus. Taxonomy (NCBI): domain Eukaryota; kingdom Metazoa; phylum Chordata; class Actinopteri; order Syngnathiformes; family Syngnathidae; genus Festucalex; species Festucalex cinctus. The sequence goes on along the minus strand of NC_135418.1, from coordinate 8,536,473 downwards.
AAGTCGCCGTGGATGACATCCTCGTCGTGCATTTTGGCCAGGATGTGGCCCATCTTCTTGGCCAGATGCTCCAGCTCCACATCAGGACAGGAGGAATCAGACAGCTGAGCGGAAGCAATGTGGTCGCGCACTGTCGAGGAACCCACGATTTCCTCCAAGAAAATGCAGTGGGATTTGTAGTCCACAAAGTAGACTACAGGGGCTGATATGCCTAAAAAAGAGATTTATTTTTATTTTTTTAAATAAACTGGCGTCAAGTTGGTCCATAAAGCAAACAAAGTTTGAAAAAAAAATACTGCACACGTGTGATAATGAACATAAGATGAAACGTGTGCTTTTCGTTAGACCCAGGCGGTGACGTGAGCTTCTTGACATGAAGTACTGTACTTGCCTGCTCTCCGACAGCGCAGAATAGAACGAACCTCTTGCACAGTCCGACGATGTGTCAGTTTTCCGTCCAACACTGGGTGTCTGTAACGTTTCGGGAACCTTTCTTTCACAATTGTCGGCCTCCCAAGAAACACAGTCCGATATACTCGCGCTTCTGCGCCTTGCTTTAATAACTTTGCTGTTCTAAGAAAGTCGGACTCGGGTGACGCCATGGTTTTTTTTCCGGGTCTGCTTCTTTCCGGTCATCAAGATAGGCATTACCGCCACCTGCAGGTATGGAATGTAGATCAATGTTCTTTTTTGTAGTTTTTTTTTATTTTATTTTATTATTATTTTTTTTACGACAAATAAGAAAACAGGGCTCTGATCTTGACAACACAACCACGCACACGATATGCAGAACATCTCATCCTAGGGATGGGTCCAAGTGCATCGGCACACGCAAGATTAAGTCACGTGACCAATGCACCCGTTGTGCCACAGGATGGCCATCTTACTCCTCCGATCTCGCGAATAGACTACTGTATAAACTGTATGTATAGATAGACAAAAACAAAACAAAACAGGGCTCTTAGTATGGGGCCGGTGGGCAGGCAAGTATATCCTCATGCTTTCCTTAGACCCCAATATTAGATTGGAGTACGTCGACTCAAGTAATGAACTTGAGTAACAAAATTAGACAAAGCACTAACCACTGCAGATAAATAACTGCGGTCAAGCCAGCCGCCAGTCGAAAAGACGAAGTCAAGCCAGCCGCCCCAACGATTGTTAATACTGTGCATTACGGTAACATGCCGCCGTGCCCCTGCGCTGGCCACCTTCAAAATAAAAGCTGCTCAACACCTGGTTTAGGGTTTAAAATAAAGTATCATAAAAAAATAACGGTTTGTTATTCCAGAACCAGACCAGTTCTAAGGGACACTACACCACCCCAGGTATCCAGCCAAAGTACTTTCAACAAAATCTGATGTTGCATTTCAAAATAAAACTCATTTGAACATTGCAATCTCGACTATAATCCCTGATTTCAAAAAATCATTAAAAATTCATGGTTTGTTATCCCAGGACCAGACCAGTTCTGAGGGACAGTACACCACCCCAGGTATCCAACCAAACTACTTTGAACAAAATCTGATGTTGCATTTCAAAATAAAACTCATTTGAAAATTGAAATCTCGACTATAATCCCTGATTTCAAAAAATCATTAAAAATTCATGGTTTGTTATCCCAGGACCAGACCAGTTCTAGGGGACACTACACCACCCCAGGTATCCAACCAAAGTACTTTGAACAAAATCTGATGTTGCATTTCAAAATAAAACTCATTTGAACATTGCAATCTCGACTATAATCCCTGATTTCAAAAAATCATTAAAAATTCATGGTTTGTTATCCCAGGACCAGACCAGTTCTAAGGGACACTACACCACCCCAGGTATCCCCCCAAAGTACTTTGAACAAAATCTGATGTTGCATTTCAAAATAAAACTCATTTGAAAATTGCAATCTCGACTATAATCCCTGATTTCAAAAAATCATTAAAAATTCATGGTTTGTTATCCCAGGACCAGACCAGTTCTAGGGGACACTACACCACCCCAGGTATCCAACCAAAGTACTTTGAACAAAATCTGATGTTGCATTTCAAAATAAAACTCATTTGAACATTGCAATCTCGACTATTATTGTTGATTTCAAAAAATCATTAAAAATTAATGGTTTGTTATCCCAGTACCAGACCAGTTCTGAGGGACACTACAGCACCCCAGGTATCCAACCAAAGTACTTTGAACAAAATCTGATGTTGCATTTCAAAATAAAACTCATTTGAAAATTGCAATCTCGACTATAATCCCTGATTTCAAAAAATCATTAAAAATTCATGGTTTGTTATCCCTGGACCAGACCAGTTCTAGGGGACACTACACCACCCCAGGTATCCAACCAAAGTACTTTGAACAAAATCTGATGTTGCATTTCAAAATAAAACTCATTTGAACATTGCAATCTCGACTATTATTGTTGATTTCAAAAAATCATTAAAAATTAATGGTTTGTTATCCCAGTACCAGACCAGTTCTGAGGGACACTACAGCACCCCAGGTATCCAACCAAAGTACTTTGAACAAAATCTGATGTTGCATTTCAAAATAAAACTCATTTGAAAATTGCAATCTCGACTATAATCCCTGATTTCAAAAAATCATTAAAAATTCATGGTTTGTTATCCCTGGACCAGACCAGTTCTAAGGGACACTACACCACCCCAGGTATCCAACCAAAGTACTTTGAACAAAATCTGATGTTGCATTTCAAAATAAAACTCATTTGAACATTGCAATCTCGACTATTATTGTTGATTTCAAAAAATCATTAAAAATTCATGGTTTGTTATCTCAGGACCAGACCAGTTCTAAGGGACACGACACCATCCCAGGTATCCAGCCAAAGTACTTTGAACAAAATCTGATGTTGCATTTCAAAATAAAACTCATTTGAAAATTGAAATCTCGACTATAATCCCTGATTTCAAAAAATCATTAAAAATTCATGGTTTGTTATCCCAGGACCAGACCAGTTCTAGGGGACACTACACCACCCCAGGTATCCAACCAAAGTACTTTGAACAAAATCTGATGTTGCATTTCAAAATAAAACTCATTTGAAAAGGAAATCTCGACTATTATTGTTGATTTCAAAAAATCATTAAAAATTCATGGTTTGTTATCCCAGTACCAGACCAGTTCTGAGGGACACTACAGCACCCCAGGTATCCAGCCAAAGTACTTTGAACAAAATCTGATGTTGCATTTCAAAATAAAACCCATTTGAAAATTTAAATCTCGACTATTATTGTTGATTTAAAAAAATCATTAAAAATTCATGGTTTGTTTTCCCAGGACCAGACCAGTTCTAAGGGACACGACACCATCCCAGGTATCCAGCCAAAGTACTTTGAACAAAATCTGATGTTGCATTTCAAAATAAAACTCATTTGAACATTGCAATCTCGACTTAATAGTCGCAATGAGTTTTATTTTGAAATGCAACATCAGATTTTGTTCAAAGTACTTTGGCTGGATACCTGGGATGGTGTCGTGTCCCTTAGAACTGGTCCGGTCCTGGGATAACAAACCATGAATTTTTAATGATTTTTTGAAATCAACAATAATAGTCGAGATTGCAATGTTCAAATGAGTTTTATTTTGAAATGCAACATCAGATCTTGTTCAAAGTACTTTGGCTGGATACCTGGGATGGTGTCGTGTCCCTTAGAACTGGTCTGGTCCTGGGATAACAAACCATGAATTTTTAATGATTTTTTGAAATCAACAATAATAGTCGAGATTTAAATTTTCAAATGAGTTTTATTTTGAAATGCAACATCAGATTTTGTTCAAAGTACTTTGGCTGGATACCTGGGATGGTGTCGTGTCCCTTAGAACTGGTCTGGTCCTGGGATAACAAACCATGAATTTTTAATGATTTTTTGAAATCAACAATAATAGTCGAGATTTCCTTTTCAAATGAGTTTTATTTTGAAATGCAACATCAGATTTTGTTCAAAGTACTTTGGCTGGATACCTGGGATGGTGTCGTGTCCCTTAGAACTGGTCTGGTCCTGGGATAACAAACCATGAATTTTTAATGATTTTTTGAAATCAGGGATTATAGTCGAGATTGCAATGTTCAAATGAGTTTTATTTTGAAATGCAACATCAGATTTTGTTCAAAGTACTTTGGTTGGATACCTGGGGTGGTGTAGTGTCCCCTAGAACTGGTCTGGTCCTGGGATAACAAACCATGAATTTTTTATGATTTTTTGAAATCAGGGATTATAGTCGAGATTGCAATTTTCAAATGAGTTTTATTTTGAAATGCAACATCAGATTTTGTTCAAAGTACTTTGGCGGGATACCTGGGGTGCTGTAGTGTCCCTTAGAACTGGTCTGGTCCTGGGATAACAAACCATGAATTTTTAATGATTTTTTGAAATCAACAATAATAGTCGAGATTTCCTTTTCAAATGAGTTTTATTTTGAAATGCAACATCAGATTTTGTTCAAAGTACTTTGGCTGGATACCTGGGATGGTGTCGTGTCCCTTAGAACTGGTCTGGTCCTGGGATAACAAACCATGAATTTTTAATGATTTTTTGAAATCAACAATAATAGTCGAGATTTAAATTTTCAAATGAGTTTTATTTTGAAATGCAACATCAGATTTTGTTCAAAGTAGTTTGGCTGGATACCTGGGATGGTGTCGTGTCCCTTAGAACTGGTCTGGTCCTGGGATAACAAACCATGAATTTTTAATGATTTTTTGAAATCAACAATAATAGTCGAGATTGCAATTTTCAAATGAGTTTTATTTTGAAATGCAACATCAGATTTTGTTCAAAGTACTTTGGTGGGATACCTGGGGTGGTGTAGTGTCCCTCAGAACTAGTCTGGTACTGGGATAACAAACCATGAATTTTTAATGATTTTTTGAAATCAGGGATTATAGTCGAGATGTAACTTTTCAAATGAGTTTTATTTTGAAATGCAACATCAGATTTTGTTCAAAGTACTTTGGCGGGATACCTGGGGTGCTGTAGTGTCCCCTAGAACTGTTTTGGTACTGGGATAACAAACCATGAATTTTTAATGATTTTTTGAAATCAGGGATTATAGTCGAGATTGCAATTTTCAAATGAGTTTTATTTTGAAATCCAACATCAGATTTTGTTCAAAGTACTTTGGTTGGATACCTGGGGTGGAGTAGTGTCCCTTAGAACTGGTCTGGTTCTGGAATAACAAACCGTTGTTTTTTTATGATTCTTTATTTTAAACCATAAACCAGGTGTTGCTCAGCTTTTATTTTGAAGGTGGCCAACGCAGGGGCACGTCGGCACGTTACCGTAATGCACAGTATTAACAATCGTTGGGGCGGCTGGCTTGACTTCGTCTTTTCGAGTGGCGGCTGGCCTGACCGCAGTGATAAATAGGGGGCGGTAATGCACTATTTCAGTTTGCAAACAGCTGTTAAACTCAAAAGAAGAAGCCTCATCGGGTCAATACCAGGAAGTGAAATGGTTCTGAGATCTTGAGGTCTGAGATCTCCTACTTTGCACCATTTACACACAGAAAGACGAGCTTTCGCCGAATCGTGGATACAGTCTTCACAGGCCGTGAGATTTGTTGTGACATGTTATTTATAAACATACACGAAGATTTTTCTTTCGCCACGAATTTGACTAAAAGGCTTGCTCTCTCAGTCACGGCGTACGTACTTTGGGAAATATTGCTATTTGGAATTCGTAATGCGTTATAGTGTACATTTCCCAGAGGGAGCCATCCCAAAGGGATCAATAAAGTCAAGTCTAAGTCTTACTCTTTAAAACCCCCTCAAAACCTGGAAGTCCTTTGTGTTGCGTTCGGGACCGCCCCCTAGTTACTTGCAATGTTTATGGAGCGTTCAAAGCCTTGGCGATCAGTTGTAACCGCCGGACAAGAGCCGGAACAAGTGTCTGCGTCATGCGGTCCGACATTGAGTACAGCCCGGTGGCCGTGGGAGAGGGGCTGAAGGTGCGGGACTTCTGGCTTTATGCTTGGATGCGAAAGGCGGCGGTGATAGCGGCCCATGTCATTGGCGTCAGCCTGACCATCATCATCTCCGTCCTGTCAAGACCCGGAACCAGTGAGTGGACGTCAACACGGCTCAGTTAATCAGTCCGGTTTGCCCGGGCGCTCCCCTAATAAAATGAAAATAATCTGGTTTAAAACAATCCCTTTATGGTCTGATTGTGTTGCCTGTGCTCGACCTGTGTGAACTTTCGATTTGGTTTATTAGTGTTGCATTTGAGGTCTGAAGTTTCCAAAGTTAAAAAGTCATTCCACTATTTGAGTCCAGAGTTCATTTAAATGACAATTTCTTAAGTCTAAATCCAGTTATTCAGTTCCAATGCATTTCCACAATTGTTCGTACCCTGGCCGAATTTTGAAATAAAAGTGATTTATTTTTTCTTCTTTTAACTGCACAAAAAGGTGGCAAATGATGGTGAAACATTGTATTGAGAGATATTATTTGCTAATATATACACTGACAGAATAAAAATAAAACATTAATATACTTTATTATTTCTTTCCATTGTTGAATGTGCTGACAAAGTCACACAAAAATTATCAATAGAAATCAAATTTACTAACCTATGGAGGTCTCTAAATTTGGGCGCCCACTCGAGATTAAAGTGGAAAAACACACTACAGGCTTATCCACCTTGATGTCTTTGATAGACTTCAAACAGTTGAAAGCCTTCCTGTTTGGCGTTTGTATGTTCTCTGGGTACTCTAGTTTCCTCCCACATTGTGAAAACACGCATGGTCGCTTGATTGAAGACTAAATTGTCCGTAGGTCTGAATGTGAGTTTCAGTGGTTGTTTATTTTTGCCTTGCGATTGGGTGGCGACCAGTTCCGGGTGTACCCTGTATCTCACCCCGAGATATCTGCAATAGACTCCAACAGTAATTTGGAAAATAGAGGAATACATATTTATGTATATATCAGTTATTTTCCTTTCTGGCAGTGAAACTGAAATAAATCTGTATGTAATGAAGAATATGCTAATGTGGTTGCTTTTCTAGCTTACAATAGAAACCATGATTATATGAAATTGTAAACCCAGTTCTCTCTTTGTCTTCCAGGTCGTTTTTCTTGGCATCCCTTATGTATGGCACTTGCGGTAAGTTTTTTTTTTTTGTATAGAATAATAAGGACTTGATAATAAATAGCTACTTACAAACGCGCGCACATCGTTCTCCCTCTCAACTGTGAGATATGATCATACATTTATATTTGGTAGGATCATTTTCGGAGATGGGAAACAACTGATTGCTGCCAACAGGAACATGTATTTGGCCTTGCTGAAAATAATACATGTACTTTAAAAATGTGCAGTATGAGTGTACGATTACTGCTGGGATTAAATAGGCAAAGCGACCTGTAAGATTATGAGGATATTTTAATTCAGTATAATGTAGTTATGAAGGTTGACATAGTGTATATTTATTTATCATAAACACAACAGCATAGTGTAGTCAATATTCTGAATAACTTGTCCAGTTGAATATGATCTTTCCTTTAAGTGTTGAGTGTAGGTTTCACACCCTTCTAGTCTTTGTTTCCATCTTGTTCCCCACTGTGAATAATAGATCAAGGTGATAACCTAATGACTTCGTTGAATAGCGACGAGTCAGCTACGCAGGATTATGTTACAAAGTGACCTGGAATAATACTGCACATTGTGTAGTAGATGGCATTGTCATGAATGCATGTCCTTTGCATTAGAGCTGAAACTTTCCACACACACACACATGCTAACACATGAGGACTCATATTACATAAAAGTATTGTAATTTCTAATGATGGGAACATTCAGCTTAATGAAGCACTTGCAGTATTTCTTTGCACCTCTAGATGGTGCTCTTGATTGAAAGTTAAAGCCTCGTGGAATGGAAATTGATTCCATTTCCATTGCATCTTTAGACCAAGAGTGCCATCTAGAGGAGGCTTCAGTGAAGCTTCATTTATCCATCGCTAGCAATTTCCCACCTATTGGCTTTTTATTTTTTTTATTTTTTTTTATTTTTTTTTTTTACAGCGTTGAACAAATACTGTCATCCAAAATGTATTTTATTTTGTTCTTTGTGGTGTTTATTGATTTGAATCCAGTAGGATATCAATACAGAACACAGTACTGTAATATTGTCACTAGAGTACAGTAAAACCTCCGCTGACGAACGCTTAAGCTCACGAACTTTTCGCCACAAGAACATTAAATTGGCGAGCATATAGTCTCTGCTGACAAACTACTTTTCGGCGGACGAACCAAACCACGCGGTCGAACAGCACCACGGTGGCGGCCACGAGAAGCTGACGCACGCTCACGGCGTCCCAGTTCGTCACCCCCTTTCTTTTAGTGCGGACGCGGTTTGTGTTTGATAGACATTTTGGACCATATTGAGTGTACTTTTGCTATTATGGGACCAAAAAAGACCCCACCACAGGCTAGTGTTAAGCCTAATGCTACGTTCTCACCAAAAGCGAGGGACGGCGGCGCGTTTGCATTGTAGTCAATGGAGTTCGCGCCACTAAAAAAAGCGAAAGTGCCATCACGTACCTCAAAAAAGGAGAAAATCGTGCCACGGCTGTTTAGTCCCAGGAAAGAAGTGAAAGTAGTTGGCGGTGCTCACTTTTTCTTGACTCGCTAAAGTGCTCCACTTCCTTGTTCACCAAAGGACACGCCTCCTCCGCTCCGGTGAACACGAAAGCGCGAATGAGCAGCAACCGTTCCATAAACACTCTACGCGGTGAAACGCTCGCGAATGAAGTAAGTCTACCATTGCTACCATCCTTAAGAACTACCATCACAAAGGTAAATAAAACGACTATTATACAGTACAGTTTATTTCTTTAATTACAATACAATAGCGCATTTATTATACATAAAATAAGGTATATTTTTGTGTAGTTTTAAGGCTTATTTAGTTGAAAATTATGTTTTATAGGGACCTGGGAACGGATTATTCTCATTTTAATGGTTTCTTATGGGAACTGTTCGGAAGGCGAACTTTTCGCCTTATACACTTTCTGGGAACCAATTATGTTCGTGAGCTGAGGTATCACTGTATATGCTTTATAGGGATGTAACGATATCCAAACATCACGATACGATATTATGACGATATGAAGGTCACAATACGATAATTATCACGATATTGTGGGGGCGTTGGCGATATTTAAAAAAAGATCACAATATTGTAAAAAAAAAAGAGCTCATACTAAAAAAAACACAATATTGTGCTTTTGTACATAACAAAATGCTTATCAACCACCTACAATCTCTAATAACAATATTGAGGCTCTTACTTGCTAATGCAGGCGCACATTTATCGCTTCACAAGCAAATTAGGTTCCCCTTCATCTGACAATTAGCATAGATTTTAAACGTAGAAGGCCAAAACATCCCTAATGAAAATTACATTGCACTAATAAACTAGCCACTAGAGGGTTCTAGAAATGCACAAATGGAAATCAAACTGACTTTTTTTTTTTTTTTAACAGATGTGTTCCTTTTAAATATTGTGAACATGACGACGATGATATTGTGGCAGTTTTAATATTACAATATCACGATATTGCCCTTATCGTTACATCCCTGCTCTGCGTATGCCCTCCGGCAGGCTATAAAAATGTGTTCAAGAACTCAGGGCAGGACACCTTTTGTCTGAAGTCAAGCGAGCAAAAGTATTGGAACAAAGTGTGGTTTTGTGTCCGACCCGTCTATTATGTGGCTAATGCTTTCTTTTCCTCCTTGTCTCAGTATTGCTTGTGTCTGACACAAGGCATCCTGATCTTCTCACCGGATTTGTCCCTCCGCTGTCGCAAGCCTCCCAAGTATAAAGTGCGCCTGCACTGGTTGTGTCAGATTCTGGTCCTGCTCGTTGCAACGACAGGCCTGGGATTCATCGTGGCCAGCAAGAATCTCTCCGAGAGTCCCCACCTGGCCACGTGGCACAGCCGGCTCGGCGTCTGCACCTTGGCCGCCTCGGCGCTTCAAGCGGCGTGCGGCGTCTGCGTGCTCTTTCCCAAGCTGCTGCGTCTCTCCGTGCCACCGCCCAGGTTGAGGTTATACCATGACACGTGCAGCCTCCTGGTGTACCTGCTGGCTACGGTGACAGTCATGGCGGCCATGTTCTCTGACTGGTACCAGGCCATAATCAAGGGGTTGGCGTGGTGGGCCATTTTCCTGATGCCAGTTTTTCCTGCTCTGGTGGTGATGAACCAGATCACTAAAAGTTACTTGCTTCATAAGAAGGTCAGCACCTAAGGTGGAACGACGAGTGACATCCTCTGAGGAGCCTCTCAATCATTAAAGCAGCTACAGGAGTTAGCAGTAGTGTTGGACAAATGAAGCTTCATGAAGCACTTGTCATATTTTTGACTCCTCTACATGGCACTCTTGGTTTAAAGATGCATTTGCACACGTCTTTCTTTTAAACCATCCATCCATCCATCCATCCATTTTCTTGACCGCTTATTCCTCACAAGGGTCGCGGGGGGTGCTGGCGCCTATCTCAGCTGGCTCTGGGCAGGAGGCGGGGGACACCGTGGACTGGATGCCAGCCAATGGCAGGGCACACAGAGACGAACAACCATCAACCACCAAATCTGCAGCTAGCGAGTGCAACATGCACAAACACATGGAACAGACAGAAGGTGGATTCACGGTGAAAGGTTAAAAAAAAAAAAAAAAAGTAAACTAACATAACAATCCAACAAGCTATAACATTCCAACAATAATGTTAATCTGGCCGCTAACTAATGCTAGCTAAATTACTAGCTCATAGCATGGCACCATAGTAGCCACTTGTTGATATACTGTTGTTGTGTGTGAAGTTTTTCATTAAAAGAAAGAGGAAATTTTCGGTGAAATCATTTTAGATCCGAAATGTTCAACATAATCTGCTGACAAAAATATACGGGGGGGGGGGGAGATGATTATCCTGATTAAAACTATAGTGTTGACAGTTTTTGTTGACTGAAACCAGACGATTAAAATTAATTTTTATTGTAGCTACTAAAATTCTAGATTTATAGTAGACTAAAATAGAACTAAAAAAACGGAAAGAGGTCAACTATCCATCCATTCTCCTGACCGCTTATTCTTCACAAGGGTCGCGGGGGGTGCTGACGCCTATCTCAGCTGGCTCTGGGTCGTAGGCGGGGGACACCCTGGACTGGTTGCCAGCCAATCGCAGGGCTCACAGAGACAAACAACAATCCACACACACAAGCACACCTAGGAACAATTTGGAGCACCCAATTAACCTGCCATGCATGTCTTTGGAATGTGGGAGACCGGAGTACCTGGAGAAGACCCACGCGGGCACAGGGAGAACATGCAAACTCCACCCAGGAAGGTCGGAGCCTGGACTCGAACCAGAGTCCTCAGAACTGGGAGGCAGACGTGCTCACCACTCGGCCACCGTGCCGCCTCTTTTAGACCAGTGATTCTTAAAGGGATCGTTCGGCTTTTTTAACATGAATCTCAATTTGATCCTCACCTCCCGTGTGTGCGATCAGCACTGACTTACCCCTGACAGAGTTCGGTGACACCAGTTCTGGTTCGGCGTTGGACGAGAGGAAAATAGTCCAGCAAGCTGGCTGGGGTGTCGGAAATAAAGCGTTTTTCTTCTAAAAACTATTTGTTTTCAAACGCGTGATACATTTCCATCACAATACTCTTTTCTGAATAAAGTCAGACGCCATTACTGCCAGCCCCTACTTTTCTGTTCGTTCGTATCACTGCGCGGCGCCCTGTAGAGCGCTAACCGACGCACTGCAGCCAGCTAGCTGATACTTCCGCCGAAAAGGCAAACAACTTCAGGCGGAAGGATCAGCTGGCAGCAGTGCGTCAATTCGCTGTCTACAGGGCGCCGCGCAGTGATACGAACGAACAGAAAAGTAGTGGCTGGCGGTAATGGCGTCTGACTTTTTTTCAGGAAAGGAGTATTGTGATGGAAATGTATCACGCTTTTGAAAACAAATAGTTTTTAGAAGAAAAACGCTTTATTTCCGAGACCCCAGCCAGCTTGCTGGACTATTTTCCTCTCGTCCAACATCGAACCAGAACTGGTGTCACCGAACGCTGTCAGGGGTAAGTCAGTGCTGATCGCACACACTGGAGGTGAGGATGAAATTGAGATTCATGTCAAAAAATCCGAACAATCCCTTTAATCTTAACCTTGTTGGATGTACTGATGAGGGCATTCATGAAGCTTCATTTCCGCATCACTAGTTATCGGCTCTGATGTAAGCAACAATTGGGAATTTAACATTCAAACTACTGTTATTTATATTCCAGTTTTTGCTGAAATCTTTTTGTATGTGTTGCGTGAGGATGTCAACAAAAGGACTTTAATCTCACTTATCTGAAACCATGTATTTATTTTTTCATTATTTCAAATGTGCTTGAATAAACATTGAGGTACTACAAGTCCCTTAAAATATTTCAACGTTTACGGAAATGAGCACGAAATTAGTGTTTGTTTTTTGTTGTTGTTTTTTTGTTTTGTTTGTTTGTTTTTGACCGACAGCATTTTCTTTTGCTTTGGTAGTTACATGACTGTTGCATATATAAAAAGAAGAAACGTTCACTACTAACGGTGAAGCTTTTCTTTTTACGCAGTCAAGCCAGGTCGCACTTTTTTTTTTTTTTTGCTTTTTTTTTTTTTTTTTGCTTTATTAAACCAAAGAACAAGTACAACAGAATAATGATTTGAACAAAATGGAACATATATCAATATACTTAAGTACAACACAAAACAAAGACAACACTACTAAACAAAAAACAAAACAATAATGCCAGGGGTTTCATGTACAGTCAAACAATCTATATTTTTTACAAATAGTGATAGTTTTCATAGCCTTCCTGTTATGAGAGCCATTTATAAGTCTAATATAGGTGAGCATGTCAATGTGAAAGTGTGTGAAGTTGGGTTTTGTCATGGTTCGGTTCTCAGCCCTGTTGTGCTTGTCTCTTTCAGTGCCTGTAACGAGGGGGGCGTTCCCCAGCGCCGCACCTGCAACGCGTTGGTAATCAAGGCTTTAAAAGGACTCCGAACAGCACTGACAGCTGTCGGATTATTGTTTGCTCACCATTGTGTCCAAGTGTTCTCCGCGTTCTCCTGTTGGTAAAGTTTTTTTGAATCTGCCGTCGTCCTTAGTTAAGTTGTATTCACGTGTGTGTTTCCGCGTCGCCTTTTGTTGATATTTCCGTGTTGATTGATCCCGTGTGCATTTCGAGTCGTCCTTGCCGGTTGCAAGTGTTTTGTGTTTTTCTAGTCCTTGCTTTTTGCAAGTGTTTTTTGTTACGTTAGTTCTCCTTGCCGTTTGCAAGCGTTTTGGTTATGTTAGTTCTCCTTGCTGTTGCAAGCGTTTTTTGTTACATTCGTGTTCCTTGCCTTTTGCAAGTGTTTTGTGTTTTCCAATTCGTCCTTGCCTTTTGCAAGTGTTTTCTGTTACCTCCGTGTCCCTTGCCTGTGTGCAGGAACACTTTTGTAAATCCCGCTGTCTTGCCTGCGAGCAAGCTTTGTTCCTTCGGTTTTTCCAAAAGAATAAATCGAGACTGTTTTCCTCCTCTGAGCCTGCGCTTTTGGGATCTGTTTCTCATCGACTCTGTCGAGTCGTTACAGAATAATCCGACCATGGATCCTGCAGACTCAGAGGAGGTGAGAAGGGCGTTGGCCAGTCAGGGGCAACGGGTTGGGCAAACCGAGACCACCTTGATCGGACTCCAAGAGGTGGTGGGTAGGCTTGCTCACCGGTGTGAGGAACTGTTCGGGAGGCTCGAGCAGCTTAGTTCTCGCGGGGTGCAATACCCGGAACTTCCGCGTTCGGACTCTGCCACGTCGGCGCTTCCGGTTACACCAAGTGAACCCGTTTTGCCCCACCCGTCGCGCTACGATGGACAGCCTGGAGGTTGCGGTCAGTTTTTGCACCAATGTTCTCTCATTTTCGACCAGCAACCATATACTTATGCTCGAGATCAGTCCAAAGTAGCATTCATTATGAGTCTCCTGTCTGGTCAAGCCGCCACATGGGCGATGGTGGTGAGCAACGCACGACCGGACCTCCGGTCCTCTTTCCCGAATTTTGTTTTAGAATTTCAACGGGTGTTCGACCATCCAGTTAAAGGGAGAGAGGCCGGAGGACGGTTGTTAGATTTAATACAAGGGGAAAGAACTGTCGCAGATTACTCGATTGAGTTCCGGATTTTGGCCGCAGAGAGCGGATTTGATGACTGCGCGTTGCGTAGTATTTTTCGTCGTGGTCTGAACACTTTGCTTAAGGATGAACTGGCGGTCCGCGACGACACAAGTACTTTTGAGGGACTCATTGACCTGACCATTCGATTGGATAACCGGTTACGGGAACGGTACCGAGAACGTGACTGTGAGCGGCATGGGTCGGCCGCCAACCACCGCTTGTCTGAACTGACCCTCCTCGACGATGCGGAAGCGCGTACCCTTCCGGGCTCCCCAGCCGACGTAGGGGAACCCATGCAAATTGGAGGTGGACGCCTGCACCCCGAGGAGCGCCGTCGCCGGTGGCTCGCTGGAGCCTGTCTCTACTGCGGTCGACCAGGGCATCGGGTGGCTTCGTGTCCTGCAAGACCTCCACGCCGGACGCAACCGACCACTCAACTGGGAGGCCGCGCCAACGAGATCCAGGGATCCGGGACGGACGAGAACCAGGGTAAGCATGAACCGGGGGGAACCGAACCATGCTCACCGATTAATTCAACCCTTAATAGTAAACGGCTTGAATTGTCGGGGGAGTTGTCAGGGTTCGGAATGAGTCTTAAGGTTATAGCACTTATTGATTCTGGTGCAGACGACTGTTTCGTGGATCCGTGTGTGGCAGAGGCGTTAGGGAGCCCGGTGGAAACCTTAGATAGGATTAAGGAGGTTTTCGACCTCAATGGTCGCCTTCTGGCTAAGGTGCGGCATACTACCGGCCCACTCATATTGAGGCTTTCAGGGAATCACGTAGAAAGAAGGAGGTTTTTCATTATGCCATCCCGTTCTGCTCCTCTAGTGTTGGGCCTGCCGTGGTTAAAGACTCATAATCCCGATATTGATTGGGAGAAGCCGGCCCTGGAGAACTGGAGTCCCTTCTGCCATGCTCATTGTTTGAAGTCGGCAGGAGGGGCTACCACAGTACCAGTTAGCCTAGCTCCAGAACCCGTTTGTCTTGATCATGTCCCCGAGGAATACCATGACCTAAGTAAGGTTTTTAGCAAAGATCGCGCGCAAGCATTGCCGCCCCATAGGCCTTATGATTGTGCTATAGAGTTGATCCCAAATGCGCCATTGCCGGGTTCACGCCTTTATCAGGTGTCCCAGCCGGAACAGGATGCCTTACGGGAATATATTTCGTCTTCACTAGCAACCAGTCAGATCCGACCGTCAAAATCACCCGTAGGTGCGGGGTTTTTCTTTATCGAGAAGAAGGATAACACTCTCCGTCCGTGCGTAGATTATCGAGGCTTGAACGACATTACCATAAAAAATAAATATCCGCTTCCCCTGTTAGACTCAGCATTTGCCCCGTTACAGTCCGCTAGAATTTTTACAAAGCTCGACCTGCGTAGTGCCTACCATCTGGTGAGGATACGGGAGGGGGATGAGTGGAAGAACGCCTTCAAGACCCCACTCGGGCATTTTGAGTATTGTGTTATGCCATTCGGTTTGACTAATGCCCCAGCGGTGTTCCAATGTCTGATTAACGATGTCCTTAGGGATATGCTGAACATTTTTTGTTTTGTCTATTTGGACGACATCTTAATTTTCTCACGCGATGTGCATGAACACCGGCAACATGTCCGCTTGGTTCTCCAGCGCCTTCTTGAGAACCGGCTCTACGTTAAGGCGGAGAAGTGTGAATCCCACTCTAAGTCGGTTCAGTTCCTGGGCTTTATCATTGAGGGAGGGCAACTTCGAGCGGATCCGGTCAAGACCCAGGCCGTGGTCGAGTGGCCGAGCCCCAAGACACGGAAACAGCTGCAACGTTTTTTGGGCTTCGCCAATTTTTATCGGCGTTTTATTAGGAATTATAGTTTACGGGCAGCCCCACTTACCAAGTTGACTTCGAGTAAAGTCCCGTTTAGGTGGACACCTAGTGCCGAAGAGGCGTTCCATGATTTAAAACAGTTGTTTGTCAATCCACCTGTACTGGTCCACCCTAATACCGATGTTGCTTTTGTGGTCGAGGTTGACGCGTCGGATTCAGGAGTGGGGGCGGTCCTGTCCCAGCGGTCGCCAGAAGACGGGAAGCTCCACCCCTGTGCCTTCTTCTCCAGGCGACTGAGGCCAACTACGACGTCGGGAACCGGGAGCTGTTGGCAATTGTCCTGGCGCTACAGGAATGGCGACACTGGCTGGAGGGCGCCAAGGAGCCCTTTAAGGTTCTGACGGATCACAAAAACCTGGCGTACCTCCGGGCCGCCAAGAGACTCAACTCACGGCAGGCACGCTGGGCCTTGCTGTTTACACGATTCAACTTTGTCGTGGACTATCGCCCGGGTTCCCGGAACCAGAAGTCCGACGCTCTGTCCCGAATGCATGATGCTGCAACTCCCGAGGCCGGGACAGAACCGGTCCTGCCAGAACATTGCTTTGTGGGCGCGCTGCGTTGGGAGGTCGAAAAAAGGGTCTTGGATGCTCTGGAGGGAATCACTATTCCTGGGGAATGCCCGGCCGAGAGACTATTTGTTCCTGACCCGTTGCGGGCGGAGGTCCTGCAGTGGGGTCACAGCTCACGAGTGGCATGTCATCCGGGAATTAACAGGACTCTTGCCCTCGTCAGCCAGCGATTCTGGTGGCCAGAAATGAAGAAAGACATTATAAAATTCGTCAAGGCCTGCACCGCTTGTGCATGCGGCAAATCCTCCCACCAGCCTCCGGTGGGTCTACTACGGCCGCTACCCATCCCGTCGCGGCCGTGGTCCCACATCTCCCTGGACTTCATCACAGGCCTCCCTAGGTCGAGAGGAAAAACAGTGATTATGACCGTGGTCGACCGGTTCTCAAAGCTGTCTCACTTTGTCGCCCTCGCCAAGCTACCGTCATCCTGGGAGACAGCACAGCTCCTCATCCGTCACGTGTTTCGGCTCCACGGCATTCCGATGGACTTGGTATCAGACCGTGGGCCGCAATTCATCTCCCAGGTCTGGAGAAAGTTTTGCAAGCTGCTGGGTGCCACCGCCAGCTTGTCTTCTGGATATCACCCCCAAAAAAACGGCCAAACAGAGAGGGCCAACCAGGACCTCGAAGCGGCCCTCCGATGTGTTTGTCTACACAATCCTGAATCCTGGTCTTCTCACCTCTCTTGGATCGAGTACGCCACCAACACCCTGCCGTCATCAGCGACTGGACGCTCACCTTTTATGGCGGCTTATGGCTATCAGCCACCCCTGTTCCCGTCACAGGAAGGTTCCATTGAACTGCCCACGGTTCAGCATCATCTTGGGCGGGCCCACAAGGTGTGGCGGGAAACCCGAGCGGCGTTGTCCCGCACGGCGGCCCGCAACAAAGAGATCGCGGATCGCCGGCGGCGTCCGGAACCCTCCTACCAGCCAGGAGACAAGGTCTGGCTCTCTTCCCGGGACATGCACCTTGCTGGGTGCTCCAAGAAGTTGGGTCCACGTTACATTGGACCTTTCGAGATTCTCTCAATCATTAATCCTGTTACAGTGAAGCTCAGACTACCGCCCTCACTCAAGGTGCATCCGGTGTTCCACGTCTCCCTCCTCAAGCCAGAGACCCCCAGCCCTCTGCATCCTCCTGAACCAGCCCCGCCTCCTCCCCATTTGGTCGATGGAGATCCTGTCTACACGGTCAAAGAAATCTTGGACTCGAGGCCCAGGGGTCGGGGCTTCCAGTATCTGGTCGACTGGGAGGGCTATGGACCTGAGGAGCGGCAGTGGGTCCCCCGCTCCTGGATCCTGGACCCGTCATTGCTCGAGACCTTCCATGCTGCACACCCAAATAAGCCAGGTGGTCCGCCAAGGGGCGTCCGTTAAGGGGGGGGGTACTGTCATGGTTCGGTTCTCAGCCCTGTTGTGCTTGTCTCTTTCAGTGCCTGTAACGAGGGGGGCGTTCCCCAGCGCCGCGTTGGTAATCAAGGCTTTAAAAGGACTCCGAACAGCACTGACAGCTGTCGGATTATTGTTTGCTCACCATTGTGTCCAAGTGTTCTCCGCGTTCTCCTGTTGGTAAAGTTTTTTTGAATCTGCCGTCGTCCTTAGTTAAGTTGTATTCACGTGTGTGTTTCCGCGTCGCCTTTTGTTGATATTTCCGTGTTGATTGATCCCGTGTGCATTTCGAGTCGTCCTTGCCGGTTGCAAGTGTTTTGTGTTTTTCTAGTCCTTGCTTTTTGCAAGTGTTTTTTGTTACGTTAGTTCTCCTTGCCGTTTGCAAGCGTTTTGGTTATGTTAGTTCTCCTTGCTGTTGCAAGCGGTTTTTGTTACATTCGTGTTCCTTGCCTTTTGCAAGTGTTTTGTGTTTTCCAATTCGTCCTTGCCTTTTGCAAGTGTTTTCTGTTACCTCCGTGTCCCTTGCCTGTGTGCAGGAACACATTTGTAAATCCCGCTGTCTTGCCTGCGAGCAAGCTTTGTTCCTTCGGTTTTTCCAAAAGAATAAATCGAGACTGTTTTCCTCCTCTGAGCCTGCGCTTTTGGGATCTGTTTCTCATCGACTCTGTCGAGTCGTTACAGGTTTTTGATTTCCATACTTGCATTTATGAATAAAGAATTTCGCCATAAGTATTAACAGATTAATAATAAAAAATATATCTTCATTAACATACTTCCTAAAGAAACAAAACACTATATTTTCCCATTTCAACAAAAAGTCTCTATATAGATGCCTAATAACAAAATTACTAAACTCTTTCCAAAAAGTCCGAGTGTGTCCACAGATCCAGAAGAGGTGTTGAACTGTCTCTGGGTGGGTTCCACACAATGAGCAGTTTGTGTCGATGTCCCTTTTGAACTTGGTCATATAGTGGTTGGCCGGATAATATTTATGTAAAATCTTAAAGGACACTTCCTTCACCTTATTTGTCAGCAAATACTTATTTGGAATAGACCAGACCTTTTTCCAATTAATGTCTGTAACAAAACAATTCCAATAGGACACAACATATGAGATTGTAACAATATTTTTCTGAAACAGAGCACGAATTTTCTTATTGCCATCTTTACTTGATGTCAGACAGAAATGACCAATCTCTGTCTCTAAAATACTGGGGAGAGAAAGAGGACAGGGCAATACAGAATTATTTTTAAAAAGCATTTTAACTCCAGTCGGTATTGCATTAAATACAATAGCATATTGTTTTGGCGAAACTCGAAATTTGTAGGTATTCAAAAACTCTAAATAAGACATGAGTTGCCCATTGCTGTCAAATAACTGCCGGACGAAAAGCACCTTTTCCTCTACCCAGTCAGAGAAATAAAGAGATTTATTCTTGTATAAAATGTCTTTGTTGTTCCATATTGTATATTTATGTGGCGAAAAATTATGCTTGTAAATCATTGACCATGCCAAAAAAACTTGTTTGTGGAAAACAGATAGTTTAACAGGAATTTTTTCCACATTATAATTACAACTTAAACTAAAATTTAAGCCACCAAATTTAGCAAAAACATAATGAGGAATAAAGTTCCAAACTGAAACAGGATTTTTAATAAAATGTTTAGCCCAATTAACTTTAAAAGTATTATGTAATGTAGTAAAGTCCAGTACATTGAGACCTCCAGACTCATAGCTGTTCATTACAACACTCTTTCTGATATAATGTGTACGGTTCTTCCATAAGAAGTTAAAGAGCATACGATCGACATCCTTACAAATTTTGTTATCTACATGAAGGGATAGAGCAGCGTAAGTCAAACGAGATAAGCCCTCCGCCTTAGAAAGTAAAACTCTCCCTTTCAAAGTTAAATTTCTTTGCAGCCATCGATTTAACTTAGTTTGTGTTTTCTTAATCAGTGGAATGAAATTATCGAGCATTCTTGTTGTTTCATCTTTACAAATAACAAGGCCTAAATAAGTTGCTTTCATTTGGATCGTAATATTACAAATACTGGTTTCCATACAGTCCCTAACAGGTAAGAGTTGGCATTTGTTCACATTTAGTGTCAAGCCAGAAGCCTTTGAGTATTCATTTATAATGTTAAGAGCAATAGCTACTTGACTAGCATTCTTAAGAAAAATTGTTGTAAGTGGCTGATGATAACTTCTCTCTCAGCAATATGTATACTTTGAAGAGCACTATTTGAAATATGAGAAGCCAGAATTTGTGTACAAAGTAAAAACAAGTATGGCGAAATTGGGCAGCCTTGACGTATACCGCGCTTAACACTGAATCTCTTGTGTAGTGCCATTTTTCATTTTAATAGAACTATTTGCCTTATTATATAATGTTTTAACACTGTTACAAAATAAATCCCCAAAGCCAATTTTTTTTAGACATAAAAATATAAAGTCATGTTCAATTGTGTCATAGGCTTTGTAAAAATCCAAAAAGAGGATGAAAGGATCGTCAACTACGAGGTCAGAGTAGTCAAGAATATCTAGAACAAGCCTGACATTATTAGAGATGTGTCTACCCATCATAAAGCCAGACTGTGTCTCATCTATAATCGTGTCTAGAACATGTTTTATTCTTCTTGCTTGTATCAAAGCTAAAACTTTATAATCATTATTCAGTAAACAAATAGGTCTCCAGTTGTCAATATAAAGGGTATCCTTGTTAGGTTTAGGAAGTAATGTAATGAGGCCTTGAGTGAGACTTGGGGGGAGAGCGCCAATCTCTATGGCTTCCACATAAACTTGTAATAAAAATGGAGCCAACTGATCTGAAAACATTTTATAGAACTCGGTGACCAAACCATCAGTTCCTGGAGATTTATTAGTTTTGAGAGACGCAATAGATTTCACTACTTCCTCGACATCAAACGGAGTGTCACAAAAAAGTCTGTCTGACGAGTCGATGATTTTTGTGTTATTCACCGAGTCTATAAAGAGTGCAGCAGCCTCCGCAGTATAATTTGAATCATACAACTTTGCATAAAAGTCACCACAAAACATAGAGAGAATTTTTGCATCATCTATTATTGTACCATTAATGTTTAATTGATGGATTGTGTTGGATGTTGAGAGATGTTTTTCCAAACGCAAAAAATAGGCAGAATTCTGCTCTCCCTCCTCAAGCCATTTTTTCCTCGACCTAACAAACGCACCCTCGGCTTTGTGCCGATAAATTTCATCAAGGTCATGTTGGAGTTGTCTTAGCATTAGCTTATCTTCTTCATTAATCTGTTCTGGGGGTTGTTGGTAGATTGAGGTAATTTGTGCAATTATTTTTTCTTCTGCTACTACCCTGGCTTTCGTCAATTGGGCTCCATACCTTCTTAAAAATTTACCTGCTTCAAACTTAAAAAGTTCCCAATTCAGACCATATGAACCCTCACTTACTGCCTTGCTAAAAAAAAGTATCAATCATCTTTGTAATTTCAGATTTTACAACAGAATCCCCTAAAAGTGAACCATTTAATTTCCAATATGACGACCTATGAAGATTGCTTTCAGATGTGCAGAGCTGCAGTTTAATGAGCCAGGTCGCACTTCATTTCATCTGTTAGCCCTTTTCTGGGATTTACGATAGTGTGCGCGAAGGGACACCGGCACGGAGAACGACATCCGGTTTTCAAAATAAAAGATTAAACTTGAATTCAAACGCAGTTTAATTCACGTTTCACAGGGTATACACTCTTATGGGGTGAATAGGTTCCATGACCTGGTATTGAGCAATAACATTGATATGTAAAATATTAAGTTAATTCAAAACGAAGGAAAGGTTGAAATGGAGAAAAAAAGGCGCGTGTTATCGAGCAGACCTGCCACTATGAGCTAGTACTAATTTGGGGTCAATAGGTCACATGACCTAGAAGCTATTGAGCAAAAATGCTAATATTTACAGGCAAAAAAAATTTAAATTAAAAAAACAAGTGGTCTAAAATGAAAAAAAAAATAAGAGGTGTGCATCATCCAGCCGACATGCCACGATGATGCAGCACTGATTTGGGGGCAATAGGTCACATGACCGAGAAGCTTTTGATCTAAATTGCTAATATTTACAAAAAAATAATTAAAAATAAGTGGAGGTCTAAAATGAAAAAATAAGAGGTGTGCATCATCCAGCCAACATGCCACTCTGAGCCAGCAATGATTTGGGGTCAATACTCAAATTTGGGGTCATTACCTGGAAGCTATTGAGCTAAATTTTAAATATTTATAGGAACAAATAATTAAAAATAAGTGGAGGTCTAAAATGAAAAATAAATAAGGGATGTGCATCATCTATCAAATATGCCACTATTAGCCAGTACTGATTTGGGGTCAATAAGTCACATGACTGGAAGCTACTGAGCTAAATTGCTAATATTTACAGGAAAAAAATATATAAATAAGTGGAGGTCTAAAACGAAAAAAAAAAAATAAGAGGTGTGCATCATCGAGCAGACATGCCACTATTATGCAGCACTTATTTGGGGTCAATCGCGTGATCACGTGTCGTAGAGCCAATCACAAGATGGAACGTAAGCCACGTGTGACACGCCAGGAGACATTGACGGCTGCTTTTTTTCTTCTAGGACGGTCTAGTAGTTGAATCGTTTCCCTGCAAAAATTGTGACGACCTTGTTTTGAAAATGTATCAAACAGTACAGATACTGTACTCATGTTAAAATGTAACGGACATATATTTAAAAAAAAAAAAAAAAAAAAGTATAAAAAAAAATAGCAAAGTACTGGAATTTAAAAAAAACCTTGATAAGGACAAGGAATGTGAAATGAGATTGGATGGAAACAAAGTATGTACAAAAAAAAAATGTGTTGCTGTGTGTGGAAAAATCTTTGGAATGCCACAAACTTGAACACACGACAAGCTTCATCTATAGAACATCAGGATCACATCAATGAAAACATTTGACAAAAAAGTGAAAACACATTGCTCTTTAAAAGACAACAAATGTTACTAATACAATGTCTAATAACTGTCTTTTCCCTGCAATTATCAAAACCAATTGGGATAACAACCACACTCATACATAATATATTCACAAATAAAATTGACTATAAAACTGAACTCATCAACAAAAATAACCATAATACCATCTGCCCAGTTTTGCAATCTTTTAAAATGAGAAAAAAAAGACTCACATACCAATTTTATAAGGAATCAATTTTATTCTTAATTGACATGTCTGTAATAACTTGCAATGCAATGCATCATTGTATGCATGATTATTTATTGCTGTTGAACCTCAATTATCCAGTGCTTTTACAAGCTAATTTTTAATGCTATCCAATCTTATTTTATATGAACTTAAATTATCTTGAAACAGGTATGATGATGACTGTAAGTTACTGTATGGTTTTATGTTTGCTAAGACTATGCTTTCCTCATGCAAAGGTGCTGCTGCCAGAACATTACAAATGTTAAATATGCAAATCTAACATCCAAAATACATTACAAAAAATAGTTTGGCTTATCTTAGATTGAGCTTTTTAGTTAAAGGCCCAAACATTTGGTCACCAACCTCACTTGTTCAATAAAACACGCCAAGCTAAGACAAAAAAAAAAAGACATTGTGTGGACCAACGAGTGGTGCGGTTTGGTTGCGAGACCAGTTGGAGAGTGAAAGAAAGCAGCTAAATATCCGATGGGTTAGCTTCACAGATGAACGTAACCGAGTTGTTGAGCAATTCGTACATGTTGACCTCCACCACATCCCCTGAGGAGTCACCTTCCCCTTCTCCTGCCAAAGTCACAAACACCTGCTGGGTGACAGACGGCTGCGACGGGTCCTCGCAGTTGGCCGCCTGCACCGCCTCGCCCTCCGGGTCGTGCACCGTGATCACCTGATTGGGCAACAAAAAAAGAAAGGCCACGTTATTTTCCCCCCAAGCAACGCATATACGGGATTGTAGGATTCATTCTGGGACGTCATCAACATTTTGGGAAATTGGCAACTAAAACCCATCCCGTGGCAGCGTTCTAAAATGCTGGATGTGTGAGTTTGACACGGTGATTCCTAATGATGTGATAAACCATAGAGCAGCTAAATGTGTATATAGTAATTAGGCGTGTCAAAATTAGTGTGTTAATTTTGAGATAATTTAAAGTTACGTTCACGCTACTATTTATTTATTTTTTTAAATGTGCGATTAATCACCGCCCCTTACTTGGAAAGCATTTAACGGGGCAATTCCAGTCGCAACACAGCAGACACGTCCACATCAAAATTTAGCAGAAATTAATTTAATAATAATGCATATATTTGTGGAGACTGGGCTCAAGCTATATTTTGCAATTTTAAAAAATGTGCAGAATTTCACAAGTTACTTGATGTTAAAGATTAGATAGCTCTTAATATAAAATGAAAAATGCACTGAGCTGTTACAATCTTACAGATGCAATTATGCCATCTAGTGGCAGAAAAATGACCTCAACACAAATCAATATCACACATTGTTTTTTTGTTTTTTTTGCAGTACAGTCCATTTTTTTAATATTACCTCAATTTTATGAATTATTATTACATTACTGTATCAATGAGTAAAAGATGCAGCCAATTTCAATTAGATGAATATTTCCCCCCTTTGTTAAAAAAAAAAGTATGAAAACTTGTACATTTTGTTACACATTTAGAACAGATATAAAATGTGATTAATCGTGAGTTAACTATTGAAGTTATGCGATTAATTTCGATTAAACATTTTAATCGCCTGACACCCCTAATAATAAACCATATATTTGTGTAGATAGATCTTAACACGAAAAGAAAAATGTACTGAGCTGTCACCAATGTTTTGCAAATGCAATTATGTCATCTAGTGCCAGAAAAACGACCTCAACACAATTCAATATCACAATAATTTTTTACAGTTCAGTACATCTTTTTAATTTTAACTCAATTTTATGAATTATGAAATTACTGTGTCAATGACTAAAAGATGCAGCCATATTTCTATGAGTTTAACATTTTTTTTCACTTACTGAAGCAAACCCCTTCGCTCCCAAAGATACTGGATTTTGCAAGGCCCACAGAATATTGTGTTCTATTGCTATAAAAACACGGGGCATTAGAATACAGCTATGTTTCATCATTATTCACAAATCTGTTGAAAACACTGGGGAAAAGCGCTTTTGGGAACATGGCCCTGGCTGATCTTATACTCTGCTGCCACCTGCTGGCCTTTTTTTGTAATAACTACCAGTGCATTAAGCCACCTATTCATGTCAGAAGCTGCCTTCTGTATGCTCTTGCATTTAAAAAAAAAACAGACAAACAAACAAAAAAAAAAAACACATTGAACTCTGGCAAAAGTGTCCTCACGTTCCAAAAAAAAATCAAAACTGAGATTGATATACTGCACTTAATTCCCTTTAAAATGATATATAATACATGAATGTAGCTCAAATATTGACAAAGTTACAGCAGTTTTAATGTTGGAAGGTTGAAATTCGTAGTTTTGAGAAAAAGGGCTTTGAAGTTTTGCTACTTGCATCTTTCCATAGCAACCAGTACCTTAGGGAAAAGATATGAACCTGAAATTTTCAGGAACTGTTAAAATATCAGTGGAAAATCAATTCCAATAACAGGCAAGGTCATCGTCCGAGATTTGAACCCTTTAAACGTTTTGGAAGTTTGACCTCTCAAGAGATGAAATCAGCCTCAACTTTGAAGATCACATTCAGCTTAATTTATTTACTGAGGCTTTGGTTATTTTATTGCTCCTTGTATTTTCTTGCATAAATGAGGTCATATTACCACTGTGGGAAATTTGATTTAATAATTTTGTGTCATTTTAAAGATTATTTGCCATATGATGCGGCCTGTGAAAAGTGCTTTATTGATAACATCATGGATGTGATGCCTCAAATGCTTTTGTCCTCCCACCCCCACCCCAAGTAATACGCAAGGGACACTAAACTATTGTATTTACAAGTCAATATAGCCTGTGTGCATTTTGGGGCGCGGTGTCATACTGTAACTCTTTTGAGAGAACCATTTTTCATCTTCAAGTTTAATATTTCATAGCTCATTTTTATGTTCATGTCATCCCATTTAAAAGAGCATAACGTGAAAATGTGTTGTGCTATTTTAGACATATGCAAGCAGACTTCATTTTTGACGCATTGAAGAAGCGGCGTGTCAAAAAGCGATCAAAACATAACATTATTATTTACAATACACTGTTACTTTAGTCGACATCGCAAACAAGGCACTGGTGCATGTCACAACTTTTAATTCCCGACTCGGTCTGAGTGAAGGAGCAGTGTCATCTGCTCCGCGGGGGCATCGCGGCAGCTTCCCGGCTTAGAGTTCGACATGGTTGAGTGTGAGAATGTAGTAATTTGAATTAAAAGTAGAAATCGATTCATTAAGAAAGACATCCTGGAGAATATCTTTGTCAATTTGGACAACAATTTGCCAGTATTCGGGCCGATGACAACATAACTTCTGCTCAAGGTAGGTTGACTGTTCTGTTCACTTTTGTGCTGAATGGTGTATTTTGACTTTTTTGGTTGCTATGTCCATCCATCCATCTATTAGCAGATCCGCTTACCCACACAACATTTTGATGTTTGAGGCTAGAAAATTTGGGTTGTTTATAAAAAAGAGTTGTGCAAGAAACAGCGCAAGAAGCAGCGCTAGCTAGCAGCTCGGCTAAAAACACGCCCCCTAGTAATGAGGCATACTGTCTAATAATTGCTTCTTTTCATACATTTCTATTACAATTTGGACTTTTGTGCTGCTTGGAAATGAAACTAGAGACCTCAAGGAGGCTGAGCCACATATACGTCTTTGGGAGTGAAGGACACAGTATTAAAAAACTTATTTACACGTTTTGGGGTTTGAATGAGGTAAATGTAACTACCTCAATCTTTTCCACTTCAATTGTTCACGCATGTTCCAGTTTTATGAGCCCAAATGTGATTTGTGTGACATCCAACTGAGCTCTTACAGTCTGTGAGCCGGAAGCCTCTTCAGCAGCCTCCTCCTGCACCTGCTGGGCTTCCAAGTGGCAGGCGAGGAGGTGCTCTTGCAGCTCCGTTTGGGAGGTGGTGACCAGGGTGCAGAGGGGGCAGATGAAATGTTTGGCGCTCGTACAGTGCTGGCTATCGATGTGCTCCCGCAACTCCTCGGACCCCCCGAACACGCCTTGACAGAGTGAACAGTGCAGCGTGGATGCCGCAGAACCTGACGAGGAAGCAAGGACAAGCGAGACACACAGGTGGCCCAAAAGAAAAAGTGATGATTAAGTATTAAAACACAACAATAATCCTTCAACATATGTTCTATGGAGCCCCACTAGTCTACACGCAACATTCAAATTAATATTGTGTTGGTGGAATATGAGTTTGGCAGCAAAATCCACAAATTTTTAGCCATCCATTTTGCCACTTGCTGGTTGAAAATAACAAAATGACAGTTGTTCAGGGCTTTACAGTATATCTAGTCAAATGGAAGACATCTTATCCTATATCCACGAGACATACATGTCTGATGTGTACAAAGTTGATTTGGTTGAAAATTGTCACACCTAAGCCGCCTTTGGAGAATGCTAATTGCAAGCTTTACGTTCAAAAGAGCTAAGCCAAATATTTATTTGGAAAACAACATCGGAACCATTTAAATAAAATAAAGTAGTCTGGGCAACACATTCATTTTAATCAAAGCTATCCTTGCTAACCAAGATACAGAGAGTCAATTCCAACATTCTAAATGTTGTTAAACACCAGGTGGGGAAAAAAAAAAAGGACTGGTTGAAGAACAGTTCTAGTTTCAGAGTCACAAAGTTCTCTTCTAATCCACTGAGTGGCAGCAACTTACAAACTACCTATTAATGAGGATAAGAACAAGTCTGTTTTCTGACGCTTTCATGATTTTAAATAAAAACAAAGAACCATATATGAATTATTGAAAAAATAAAATAATAAAAAGTTGGCATTGTTGTAGTTTGAATTTTTAATAGATCTTACGTTGGATTGTGACTAGGTGATTGTGATGCATTGTAAAGAATGCCATTTGGCCATGACCAGCAAAACGGCAAATTAATTTTCATTTGTCACCTTTATGTTCAGCTTCTTTGTGTTTGGCCATGCTGGAGGCGCATGGGAAGAACTTGAAGCAGACGTCACACTGAACCAGGGTCTTCATTTGCTGCGCTGGGTTACCAAATATGTCGGGGTGTTGCGTCTTGTTATGGTACCACAGGCCCGACAGTTGCTGCGGCAACACAGACGGAACAGTTCCAATACGGAATCCCGACTCGAGTCATCGTCAAGTCCCGTGGGTAGTGAAAAAATGAGAAAGGTCGGACAAAAAAAAAGAAGGCCATCCTACCTGGTAAGATTTATTGCACAGGTTGCAGACATAGGGCTTGACTCCAGTGTGGATGAACTTGTGTTTCTCCAGCAATGCAGCACTGGTGAAAATTTTATCGCAGGTGGGACACTTGTGCGGCAGACTGACGTGGAACTCCTCTATGTGCTTCTGATGCTCCTCTAAAGTCTGGAAGCTGACGCAACACTTCTGACAGTTGAGGGGCAGCGACATGTCTGACGGGAAGCAGGAGAAAAAAAAAAAATCTTTGTGCTAATTTAGCCTGCAACGTTTACAATATCAGGACTGGCTTCAGACAGCTTACTGTAAATAAGTTCACTCTTTGACTGCCAAAAACGTTTAATAGTGATAAGTAAATCGCGATGAATGCTGCCATAAACGTTAAATGACGTCGTCTACTTTTTTTTTTTTTTTTTTTTTTTAAATCAATGGGAAGTACAACATCTAAGTGGAGCGCTGCCTGGTCAATGAATTGTGGAATCAAAAACACTAACTATGGCCAGCAGATGGCAGCATTGAGTGTCTTTTCAAGGGGCTGCCGGTGCACTGAATTACAATCAAACATGACGGAATCTGATGAAATTGGATGAAATCAAACGTTTTCAAAGATGGCGTGAATGATCAAAGCCTTTGTCACATTAAACCTAATTTGCAAAGCGTCACAAAACAAAAATATTTTGTGTCAAAGTGACTGTTGTGGAGAAAATGTATCTTCACAAAAAGCTCGTTTTCTCATCTCACTCAAATGATCTCTTTTCAAATGGTTATTATTACTAACGAATGGAATAAGGTAGAAACATCGCCTTTTTTTTCTAATGAAAGAATGGAATACGATCTTTCATTTGGTACCCACATTGTCTATGTAGTACAAGTACACAATATTCTGTTTGCCTTGAAAGATAAGTTAAAATGCTCAAAATCGGCTGCCACTGTTTTTTGTTTGTTTTTTGATAATATATGGCAGTAAAAGAGTTAAATGGTAAATGGGCTGCTTATTATATAGCACTTGAACTACACCATATGGTGCCCCAAGCGCGTTACAATTGAAGCCTTACATTTAAAAAAAATTAATTAAATTAAATAAAAAAAAAAAAAAACGATATCCAAACATCACGATACAATATTATCACGATATGAACATCACGATACAATAATTATCACGATCACGGGGTTGGTGATTTTTAAAAAAGAACAAAATATTGTAAAAAAAATAAATAAAAAATAATTAAATAAACAGCTCATACTAAAAAAAGCACAATATTGTGCTTTTGTACATAACAGCAATGCATATAAACCACCTACAATCTCTAATAACAATATTGAGGCACTTACTTGGTAATGCAAGCACACGTTGGTCGCTTCACAAGCAAATTAGGTTCCCCTTTATCTGACAATTAGCATAGATTTTTTTTAACATAGAAGGCCAAAACATCCCGAATGAAAATTAAATTGCACTACTAAACTAGCCACTAGAGGGTGCTAGAACTGCACAAATGGAAATCAACATGTCTTTTTTAACAAATGTATTCCTTTTAAATATTGTGAACATGACGACAACGATATTGTGGCAGTTTTAATATCCCGATATTGCCCTTATCGTTACATCCCTAGTAAACAAGCACTGTGCCAGGATTTTTCCTCTCCCGGGGCTATAAGGGGGCGCTGGACCGATATGTAGTCCATTTTCATGACTTCACTTACTTGAGAGGTTTTCTCATTTCCCCGCACAAATGTTCCTACTAGTGTATAAAAATGTGGAATTGCCGATTTGGATTTTTGACTGGCAAATACTTTTAAACGTGTCTGTATTTATGTACGTGTATGTATGTTATGTACAAAAGCACAATATTGTGCTTTTTTTTTAAAATATCGCCAACCCCCCCACAATATCGTGATAATTATCGTATCGTGATGTTCCTACCGTGATAATATGGTATGATGTTTGGATATCGTTACATCCCTACTGTTTACAATCCTTGTGTTTAATTGCATTGGATCACATCAGCTACCTAATGATATCTCACAAGTAATTTCTATGTTGTTTAATTGAAGAATGAACCCATGACGAAAGCCATTTTTTGTTGTTGTGTGTGTACTTACTGTGGAAGGTTTGCAAGTGGACAGTCAAGCCACTGGCCTGGCTGTGCCCTTTTCCACATTCGCGACACACGTAGGGCTTATCGCCTGTGTGTGTCCGCACGTGCCGCGTGAGCTCGATTGACTGGGCGAAGACGGCCTTGCAATACTGACACGCGTACATCTTGCCTAAAAGAACACAGAAATCACAGCTTGAGAAATAGGAATGAAGTGACATCACAAAATTTGACTCGTCGCTGTTCTTGAATATAAGCACTAGTCACAAAGTGAGCAGGTTAGCGCCTCACCCTCAGAGTGTTTCTTCTTGGTGTGGTAGGCGAGCGCGGCGGCCACTCGGAAGCTCAAGTCGCAGTGTTTGCAGTGGTACGGTTTCTCTCCTGTGTGGAGCCGCATGTGATTCTTCAAAGAGGACGTGGCTGGAAACTTGGCGCCGCATGTCTCGCAGGTGTACGGCTTTTCCTCAAAATGCTCCGTTCGCCTGTGGTAAATCATACCTGAGCCCAGCAGAAACAGACAAGTGTGAATTTAAATGAAAACTAATGTTTTTGTCCTAACCAGTTAGTGCAAGTGTTATAATCCATAAGTAAAAAAAAATGGCATTATACTATAATGAAATGTTGAAAAATAGAAACACTACACTACACTCTAAAATGCCACAAGATGGCATCAAAGCCGTAACTAGCGGCAAAGAAGGAATTGGTGTCAAGGAAGTAGGGGTGTGCCATCTAAGGCACCCCACAATTCGATTCAATTACGATTAAGGGTGCTACGATTTGATTATTGAATGATTATCACCGGTTATCACGATTTTCAATGCATCTTTTTTTCCTTACTTTGTGGCTACTTCATACTTTTAAGGTATATTTGTCAGTATTCATTCATTAAAGTAGCCAAAGCAATTTATGTCCATTACTTTTTATTTGCAATCACCAAATGATCCAACAGGAACGATGGAAACGATGCCCATACAACACAACGCTGCCCTTAAGCTGCTCTTTTTCACAAGAAGGTGCAAAGGCAGTACCTTTTCAAAAGTAGATTTCTCTATTACAATAAAATAAAATTTACTCTGGTGGAATGAATTCCACATTTTCTGGAAAATATTAAATATAAAGTGCCTTTAGAAATGAATAAGACTTCTTTTAACCAAAATATTTTGGGGTATATTCACTAAGAATGCACTGCGTCCGGTAATAGTGCAAAATATTGCACCACAACTGCACCCGCAGTCTGCACCCAGTTAGCCACCTATTCACGAAGGACAGGGCTCTACACTAACTTTTCCACTACTAACACTGGTGCGAGTAACATTTTTAGTTGCTCGCACAGCACAGGATTTGGCCGCACCATTTTTTGTGGAGGTGCAGCATGACTTTAGGCATACGCAACTCGATATATTTGCAAAATATTTAATTGGAACACGAGGTTTGCCTGCAACAGCAGTGGCTATCAAAACAAGTCAATCATTTCGTATAACTTAACTCATGTCAACATTACTTTTTTTTTTTCTTCACCTGCTCCTTGGCCGATGTTCCCCTGACCTTTTCATCTGTATGCTGTCCTCGCTCTGAAGCTTCTAGATTTCACCAGCTAGACAGCGAGTTAATGACGTTCCAAATAAACAGACTTCGTTTTCCTTTTGTGTTGTTTACTTGAACAATGGCCTCTGACCATTACCCTCTTTAAGTCGTCGTAAAACTAGAAAATAAAATAACACACAATGTAATATTAGCTAACTATACACGACACACTTTCATGCTAGTAGCTACTTACATTGCACATTCAACAGTCTCTAATTGTCCTAGTTAACTAAAATAAATCTACAGTGTTTTTATATTGACATCGCATGTACTTACAGACAATTCTCGTCCAAAGTAACAACAAAAAATAAGATCCAACAGTCTGCCTAACAATGAACAATGGTGTTGCGTGCTGCCACATTGGAGTGGTGTCTTTTATTACTCAACAAAAACGCTAAACCTAGCAACCACAGGAGGGTGCTTAAAGACTGCACAAATTCAAACTAAAACTTCTCAAGGGCAGAATAATCTGTATCGTTTGATTTGGCACCTTCCGCTGGCCCTCCTTTGCCACAATCATTCTCATTTTGTTTTGGAAAATAATCAGCAATGGACCACTTCATTTAAAAAAAAAAAATTCGCTGACGCTTTTCCCTGAGCCCTGCACGACACGCTACCACACCACAACCGCCTCCATTGCTTTTCCGTTACACGAGGCACGCGGCAGGAAAGTTCACAAAAAACGAGACTCCGAAGAGGGCCCTTGACTCAGAGATAAGCATTTTTGTATGTTTAGTAGGGGTGGGAATCTCTGACATGAGGCCGATTCGATATGTATCTCGATACACAAGTTGCGATTCGATTGAAAAACGATTATCTTTCAGAACAGAACGGTTCGATACGGTTCGATTAAGTTTGGGAACGATATGATTTTCGATTCGATACGATTAATTTCAATATTCAAAACTTATAGTGACATTTGTTGCTTGTAAACATTAATCTTAAAACACCACAATTTTTTACAGTATCTACAAATGTGTAAAAAAAGAACAACAACAATGTCTTCTATATTTTCATATATTGAATCAATTATTTAAATGGACCGGAACAAAGGGCTGGGCGATATGACTGAAAAATGTATCAGTTTAAATATTTATTAGTTGTTATTGACAGTTATAATTGTTTTTTGTTTTTTAATTCAAAATCAGGATCAGGAAAACAAAAGGCTGATAATTCAATTTGAAATATAAATATTTAACCTTTAAAAAGACACCAACACAATTAAACAGAATATGTCCACATTGTGAAGTATTTCAGAAACATAAATTTAAGACATGAAATAAACCTACCGTCCAGCCAAAAGAAATATGAAGCCACCTTATGGAACAATAAATCTATCAAACACATTTTAACCACTTAATATATGCAAAAATATTTACAAAAGTGCATTTCCCTTTTTATTAACAATTTTTGTTTTTAACAATTTTTGTTTTTCTTTGCCATCACATTCATTTTTGGTTAATGTATGACATCTTTTTTGTTTTTTTAATCTGAGACACGATGATGACCACAGAATCACGACTGTTTGTTTTGTTTTTTGGGCTGTCGTTCATTTTGAGTTTGATGACGTAATTGCGGGCACGTCTCAGTTCCCTGCTGCTCATGCTAGTTGTGTACATTGACAGGGAGCCACAAACTGAGAAATGAGATACTTGCAGTGTGCTTTTAGCATAGCTGTGGGACATACCTGTGTCGTTTGAATCCATGCATTGGATCGTCACGGGAGTTCTTCTTTTTGGCTCGCGCGCAGTACCAACGCCGGCCCGGGACATACAAGTGCACCGAGAGGACTCGATAGCCATGGGAAATACCGAGATGTACGGCACCGGCTTCTGCTAACTGTCTCCACTGTTGCATGTTGTCACTCGTTGTGAGCGCGCGCGCCGTGTCGCGAGCACGGCGTTGACGGTAGGCTCCCCCCAAGGTGCGTAACGTCTTTGCATTATGTTTACAACATCCGGGGAATGAAGCGTCTCTGAGTGCTACTTTGCTAGCTCTCTGTAAACACGGAAGTAGCTTGAATGGTGATGCTACTGAAATGTAAACAAAACAAGTAGAACACGGTGCAGAACTCTTGCTATTATGAAAACCATAAAGCCTCACTCGCAACCGATTCACAGCAACGCGATATCCGGTCCACAGCTTTACAAGCAATGTATCTAAGGATTCCTGGCGGATTTTGTATCGGTTGACAAGTCTGCTACCGATACGGCGGTTTAGCTCCCCTTGACGACCGATGGTTCGGTCGAATCGGTTTTTTGTCCCACCCCTAATGTTTAGCCTGGATTGTTGGTAGAATTTAAGGAGAGTCTTTACCACATGTGCATGTACACTTGCACAATCGATAAATTTGTAAGCCGTTTATTTTTAAGGGTAATGTAAGATGAGTTTGAAATGAACCATTTTGGGAATTGGGGTCATATTTTACTGAGGTGGACACTTCCTTCGCTCGTGGTTTTCCACTGTTGACGACGCCCCCCCCTTTCAGCGAGTGCTCCCGCATTTTCGGCGAATGTTTTATGACGTGAAGCCTCATAAAAATACACAAAATGCACTCACCCCAATCGACGGACATAAATGTGTTTCAGTCATTGCTTAGTTTGTGTATTTATTCGAGGCTTCGTGTTACTGTGCACTCACCGAAAGATGGGCGTCGTCAGCGAGATGAGACGGAAGTGCCCAGCTCGGAAACCCGGCTACTGACATTTCGCTTTCTCTCGCTCATATTTGAGGTCATATTAGCATGAGGAGAGAAGTTGCTCGTGATGCTGCCCCGCCGTGCATGGTGCTCTATTGTTTATTTTGTGCACATCTTTAACTCTTTTTACTGCCAAAAACATTTAATGGCGTATGTTAAAATCCTACTGAATGCCGCCATAAATGTTAATTGACGTTAACTACGTTTTTTTTTTTCTCTCTCTCAATGGGCAGTACGTCTTGTGCAGCACTGCCTTGTCAATGAGGTTGTGAAATCAAAAACACTCATTAACTATGGCTAGCAGATGGCAGCATTGCATCTCTTTTCAATGTGCTCCCTGGTGTATCAAATTACAATGAAACATGACGAATCTGATGAAATAGAACGTTTTCAAGGACGACGTGAATGATGAAAACGTCTGTCACGTTAAATCTAATTCACAGAGAGTCACTAAACAAACAATATTAGTGTCAAAGTCACTGTCGTGCAGCAAATGTATCTTTTCACAAAAAGCTTGTTTTCACTTTATTTTTTTTTTCTATTTTCGCTAATGTCACTCAAATATCTATTTTCAAATGGTGATTACGAAAGAATGGAATAAGGTAGAAATGTACTTTTTTTTCTAATAAAAGAATGGAATCCAGTCTTTCATATGGTAGCCACTATGTTGATGTAGTCATGGCGCACAATATTTTTTCTGTTTGCCTTGAAAGATGAGTGAAAATGCTTGAAATCGGCTGGCACTGTCGGGGTTGTGTTTTTTTTTTGTTTTTTTTTTGATAACGTATGGCAGTGAAAGAGTTAAGTTCAAATTGAACTAAAAAATAATTAATCAATCAGCATGAGTTGTTATACAAGACATGCATGGTGCAGACCAAAAAATAAAAAATAAAAAATAAGCATGAGCAAAAACGCACCTGATGGATGTGCGAAGGGCCGCCCACATATGTCACAGGCTACCTTTTTCTTCTTCTTGTCCCCTGCAGTACCTGGGTGAGCTTGAGCCAAATGAGCCTGTAAAGCCCGCCGGTTGGGTAGTTTCACAGGGCATTGTGGACACGGCAGATGAGCCTTCTTGGTCATGGGGCAGCGCTTCATATGGGCTGTAACTCGGCACTTATAGGCAAAACTCTTCTTACACCAGAGACAGCAGTAAGACTTTGAGGATGAAGACGATTCATCTTTTTCTTCCACTTCAGCCTCTTCTGTGTTGCTTTGCTCCAGGTTCATTCCACTTCTACTGCTGCTATCCTCTACTTCTGAGTCAGCTGTGAAGTTAAGAAAAATAATCAGCATCATCACCAATGCGACACTTTTTTTTATTTATCATTTTTGCTTGAGTGGTGCGTTTGCTCACATAATATTTCTGCTGCTTTACTTCCAGTCTGGTGTCCATCTGGCTCCTGCGTATTCTTCTCCAACTCCTCCATCTGAGAGAGCAACGACGCAGGAAACGTGGAGGGAGTTCCCTGTTGGACGGTGCGGAGCAGCCTCACGACAGTTTGCTCACCAACACGTCCCTTTTTTACTTCGCCCAACAGCGTACTCGCTACTGAGCGTGGGTCAGCTTCTTTACAGCAATTGCACACTAACTGTCAGGGGGGAAAAAAAAAACATGTCTTAACTCTTTGACCGCCAAAAACATTTAATAACATTTAGCAAAATCATGATGTATGCCGCCATAAATGTTAAGTGACAACTACTTTTTTTTATTTTTTTTTTAATATATCAGTGGTCAGTGGCAGTGCAACGTCCAAGTGCAGCGCAGCCGGGTCAATGAGTTGAGAAATCAAAAACACCCACTAACTATGGCCAGCAGATGGCAGCGGTAGCTGCTCGGGCCCTAAGTAGAGTGGCGAATTACAACGAAACATGACGCAATCTGATGAAATAGAATGTTTTCAAGGCTGACGTGAATGATCAAACCTTTGTAACATTAAACCTAATTTGACGGAGCATCACTAAACAAAAACTATTAGTATCAAAGTCACTGTTGCGGAGAAAATGTGTCTTTTCTTTTCAATTTTCGCTCAATGTCACTCAAATGACCTATTTTCAAATGGTGATTACTAAAGAACGGAATAAGGTAAAAACTTACTTTTTTTTCTAATCAAAGAATGGAATGCGATCTTTCATGTGGCACCCATGTTGTTTATGTAGCAAAAGATATTAAAATATATAAAAAAAATATTCAATTTGCTTCGAAAAATGAGTTAAAATGCTGAAATCCGCTGGCATTGGGAGTTTCATATATATTTTTTAAAGTTGATACTTTTGGTCAGTCCACGTGTGGGTGTCATTCTACCAATTATTGGCCAATCTAAAGTGTTGGAAATCGTTTGCTCTATTTGATGATGCAATGGTAATGGCTGAACAAACATGGCGGGTTTGAGGTCTCCTGAAAGTGACCATCTTGGAGGTATAGAGTTTTGGTTCGACACAAAGCCCACCCTGCGTGTGTTGCTATAACTAGAAATAAAGTGTAATTGCAGATCCACTGCAGTTGGTGGCAGTGGCACTCTTGTTTTAGATTGCGCAAAGATTATTAGGTTCTCTGCAAAGGTCTACATACTGTACATATA